>NW_022196018.1:1312500-1553705 GCF_008641045.1 Pistacia vera | reverse complement strand
TTTTTTTTTTTTTTTTTCTGTTAACATGTTTGGGGAAATTCCCATTTAAATAATCTTACTACAAATAATATCTTGATAATATATAAGTTATAATGAATTTAACATTGAATATCATTATCATTAATATGGAATTGCCCTATATTCGTCTAATCGTGCTATATAGTTATAAGGAAAATAGGATGAAATCACCAAATTGAACACTAAACTTTAATTAAATACTAAAATAACCCTTGTCCTTTTCCGTATGTCTATTTTTTTATTCTCCAATCTTTCACCAAACTAGCAAGTTGACGGTTTGAGCATATGATAATCAATGATTTTTATATCATTTTTACATGTAAAAATTATTATATTTATGATTTATAATAAAAAAAAAATCATTTGATTTGATGCAAATGTGTTAGATTTTTTTCTTTGGGTCAAAATATGGGATGAAAATAATGTTTTCCGTGTTACTATGCATTTTTGATGTGAAATTTCTGTTATTTATTACTAATTTAGGTTAAGAAAGACAAACATATAGATATTTATGAACACCACCCCCCAAAAAAAAAAAAAAAAAAAATTCTCTGAATTTAAAAAAAAATGACGAGATTCCTTGTTATATGTTAAGATTCTCGTATTTTTTACAAAAACTTTTTGAGATTCTTGTAATTTTCATAATTTTTTTTTTGATATTTTCATAATAGTTTGGCCAAATAATAGTCAGCATTTATAAGGTCATTATTATAAGTCTATAAGGGCTATTTAAAAATTATTGAGAGTTATGTTGTAATTTAAAAACGTCTCTTCTGAAATTTTACGAGTCTCTCATAAATTTTATCAACTAATTTATTTATTTATTTATTTTTTTTAAAGATCTATATCTAACCTAAAAATGTAAGTTTTTAAAATATAAATTACAAGAATATTTGCGTATATGGGTTATTCTAAATTTCCTAATTAATATAAGAGAGACATTTTAGAGTTTATCATTTTTTTACTAAGACCCTCAGATATGGTTATTTCATCAATTTTCGTAGTTATGATATGATATATTAGTACAAGGACAATCCTTAAGAACTTTTAATGCCAATATAAATTGTTAAAGTATCACAAAGTCCATCTTCTGTTGTTATTGTGGTGAATGATATTTTTCACATCATTATGAACAATATTATCACATGATATTGTTTTATTAACTTACTTTTTAAAACTTCATCATATAACATTTTTCAATTACATAGCCTCATATATATATTTGCTATTTTCAAATGGTTATTGAATAGTAACTAAACATACGAGGCATTTGATTTGAGATTTTAAAATAATATTTGTACTTATATTATATCATTTATATAGTATAATATTAAAAATGTGACTTTTTATTTATTATATTAATATTTTATATTCTCAAACTGTTTTTGACATTATATAAAACATATTTTCTTAAAATCTCTCCTTAAAAAAAAAAAAAAAATTATAAAAATAAACATTTGAAACTTAACGATATTTTGGAGCATGAAATTAATCCACCATAATAATAATAATAATAATAATAATAATAATAATAATAGTTGGAATCAATTTTTTAAAGGAAAGTTAAAAAAAGAAAAAGGGACCCATACCAAATGTATGAATGTAGTAATATAATAGGGTCTTTGTGCAGATTAAATTAATTTTTTGAACTAAATTATAGAAAACTTATATGAATTTTTTTATGCAAGGATATATTATAGAATTATTGTCAACCTTGAAATCCGATTTTATGCCTTACATTAAATTAGAAATATATATCTTTAACATTTTATCTTATAAAGGATGTGCAAAAGTAATTTCAAATTCATTTTTTAATTTCTAAAGTGGTCCCTAATGTTTATTTTTTATTTTATTAATTCTTCAACTCTGTTGTCATAATCTTCTCCCAGTAAGGTTAAAATAAGATAATAATTGATTGTCTCTATCATTTACCTTTATTTACAAGAAAAATACAATATTATGTAGACCTTAATTATAATTAAGGAAGAAATTGTGTAATTCTCAACATTACTAAATTAATCAATCACGTGTTTTTACATTTTCCTTTTTTATTTACTTTTATAATTAAGTGAAGCAAAACAAGACAAGTTGCCAACAGTTTTCGAGCGGCAAATCAGTAATTTCACATCCTTGTTTGGAATACCAGGGTCGCGATTAGGCAGTTTCAACACACAAACTAGGGGGCGGGAATTGCAAAACAAATGAAAACTGCTTTTGCTTTCCATTGTTTTAGGTTGTTTTCTCAAAACAATAAACACTTTCTCTTCTCCATGGCCCCTGGTTTTGCCCTTTGTCCATTTCTTTATATATATCAATATCCATCTGCCCCTTCCGTTTCTTCCATCAACAACTCTCTCAAAATCTTGTCTTTCTCATCGTCTCCACGCCAACTTTCGATTTTTCTTGTGGCGTTTCTGTGTTTTGCTTGTTTTTAATCTCAACTAACTGTACATACTTGAAGGAGACATTGGTTGAATTGGTGTGTTGGTTTTGGTTTACTATATAGAGTTGTGATGACGATGGAGGGCGGCGTGGTTGAGCAAAGAAGAGAAAGAGTTGAGCATGTGAAGAAGGTTGGATATGCTCCTAAAGCTATCAAAAAGAAGAGATGTAGAAACAAAATTCAAAGATGTGTAGAGCCGAAGGTTCCTCGAGCGCTGCAAGAATTGTTTGTTGCGTGCAGAGATGTGTTCAAAGGCCCCGGCTCTGTGCCTGCTCCTTGTGATGTCAACAAGTTGTGCAAAATTCTTGGTAAATTTTTTGTTTTTGTTTTCAAGTCTTTTGTTTGATTTCATTTCGTTTTGAGTTGTTGGTTTTGTGATTTTTTGTGTTCTGTTATTGCATTTGCATGTGTTTTGAAATTGCCATGCATACTTTGATATATTTATAGTATTTTGAGCCTTTTCCTGTGTAAAGCTTGAAGTCAACGATTGTCACATTTGGTATAGAAATTTGAAATACTTGAATCTGAGAATAATTTTATAAAATTAGATTTTGATATTTGAAATTCTATTAAGCTATCAAAATTCTTGGTTAAGTGGTTCTAAGTTGTTGATCAGATGGTTAAATTGTTAGCTAATTTGCCAAATCTTAGCTACTTATGTGTTAACTAAAACCAATTCAGTCGCGTTTTCATGTTCTACTTGAACTCTTCCATTATTTTTTCCTAAATTATTTTAGATCATTCCTTTTTACCAAATATCGATGGATTCAACCACTCGATATTATAATAAGAGCTAGTAATCTTTCTCTATCAACCCTTTTAGCCTCATTCTTTAAGGATCAGAAAAATCCATTTCAAGTTAGATTTTGTTACTTCAAAATCTTGTTTCTTCTACTTCATTTTTAATCATGTAGGCGTTTATTTTATAAGAATTAATGGCTTGGAGCTATTTAACAACGAAATGGATAATGGGCTTGGCAAATTCTGATGGCTATAAGCTTAACGTTGGGCCATTAAAATTATCCCTTGAAGTTTCTATTAATCTGGTTACTATGGATCTGGGGAGTACTTTGTCGTTTCTCATTTGTAGTTTACTTTCCAAGTGCTATTTAAACAATTAAACTGGATATAGATGTAATGAATAGTTAGAGGAAGACAAGAGGGTGCAATTAAACAATTACTGTGGATATGAATTCAGATTTATGCCTGCTGGTATTGACAGATGGCACCTATTAATAGATTCCTTGGGCAAGTGTTAAGCAACAATACATATGGGTATTTTTTTAATCTTTGCTTTAGTTTATGTTTTTCTAATATTCAATAGGGTCTAAATCGCACTTAACTTTGCATTAAAGCAATGGGATACATTATAATATGGTTCAGTAATGTCAACTGATACTTTAACATCAACCAAAATGTGGAGTATTTTAGCTGATGTATATTATCCTGTAGATGATATGAATTTTAGCTGATATATATTATCCTGTAGATGATATGAAGCCAGAGGATGTTGGGCTAAGCAATAGGCTGCAGAAGATCTTCAGTGCTCAAGATGCAGCTAAAGGGCATCTAATGGAAGATGGAGTTAAGGGGTCTCCAATTGTGACATACACAACCATATACAAGTGTTCGAAATTTTCGGTAAGACTAGATAGTTCTCATTGGTTAATTAGTCAGTCTGTTGTTTTATATCTGCATATGAAACATAATGAAATGGCCCTTTTACAGTTCTAAATAGCCTGAACTGAAATTTGAATGTTCTTTTTTGAGTTTTATCATAGTATTTTTCCAAATTCTGCTCAAGTAATTAGCATTCTTTTTGTTATTCCTTTGTGCAGCTATGTCTTTTCTTTCTTCCTGCAACTGCTGTCATCCCCTTGCATAACCATCCTGAAATGACTGTGTTTAGCAAACTCCTCCTGGGAACAATGCACATAAAATCGTATGATTTGGTTGATCCTGTGAGCTCCCATGGCTCTCCGCCACATTCACAACGTGAGTATTCCTTACACAATCGAGTTTGCACACGCGCTCACACACACTTCACTCGCTACTCATACTAACTTGAATGAGGTAGAGAGGGATCATTTATGTACCAATGTTGCGATGTATTTGCAGCTAGATTGGCCAGGTTAGTAGCGGACAATGATTTCACAGCGCCTTGTGACACTTCTGTATTGTATCCAACCACCGGCGGCAATATCCACGAATTCACAGCTATTACAACGTGCGCAGTGCTCGATGTGCTTGGACCTCCCTATTCGAAAGCTGATGGTCGAGACTGCTCACACTACAAGGAGTTTCCATTCTCTGCATTTTCAAGTAAGTGAAACTTGACAATCTAAAGATACTAAACTAATTTCTCTTATCCAATTTGAAGTTATGAACAGAATTTGTAAATCATTCCTCAGTTGTGAATCTTAATGTATGCAGATGGAGAAAATTCAGTGAATGAGGAGGAGGGTGACTGTTATAGGTGGTTGAAAGAGATTGAAGTGCCAGAGAATTCACAGATGGATGAAATTGAGTACTTAGGTCCACAGATCGATGATAAATAGTAACTAGCTATCTCATTTTTCAAAGTTTCACACTATAATCTCTCTCTCTCTCTCTCTCTCTCTTTTTTTTTTTTTTCGTCTTAAGATGATGTTCTTTTTGTATTTATATGTAATACACAGGTATCTTTTTGCTGGGTTGAAATTTCACCATGTTGATTGTAAAGTATCTTTTCATGTATTTGATGTACAACACGATACACTTTTGTTGACGAAGAAAACAATGGCCATTTTAGGTCGCAACTAGACCATTAAAAGTTGTAGTTGATTATTTTTATTGGTTTTGAACAAAAAGATAAGATTGATACAAATTAGAAATAAGGAGTCAATTAGCCTTTGAAGTTTGAATAAGTCATGGGAGGCAACTTCTCCCATCTTTTTCAGCCTTCGTTTCTAATATTAATTCAGTCATTGAAAACGACCACTCTTGAGTATCGTTAAATGCCCTTTAAATTTTATAAACAGCTTCGTCAATATTATACATACATATAGTCCACAAGAAGTTTGTTTTTCCAAGTCAAATTGAACAAAATGGCTAATTTTATTTATATAATATTATTTCTAGAAGAACCTTGTTTTTGTAAGTCAATGACTTGGATGAAGACAAGTAAAAAATGGGCTGTCCACCATATTTTCAAGGCCCATTTGGTCGATTGTGCTGTACCAACTTAAAATTCGGAGTTGTTTTCCACTAAACTACTGATTCTTAAATAGTTTACCAATGGAGTTTCACAGCGTATGGAACTTTGGGCTTTTATTCGGTGTGAAAATGAATCATCATCAAATATTAAATTATTTCTTGGGTAAAGGGTAATATTATAAAGAATAAAAAATACATCCTAATAAGGGGATTACCCTTAAACACTGTAACCTTGGACAGGCCAAGGCACCAAACTGAAAAAAAAAAAAAAAAAAACACTGCCAGTGTCCAACGCGGGCACAAGCAAAAAAAGAGCCTAAGTGCTCCACCAATCACCTGATAAGTGTCTATACAAAAATCTAACCAGTCCATCACCCAGAGAAGCATGGCTGGAGTAAAAAAAACCCGGTGAAAATAAATATAAAATAAACAGTAATACTATACTCACAAACCTTTTTTACTAACTTTTTTTTACAAATGTAACGGCTAGTAATTGATAAGCTTATAATGGATCTAACAATGAGACCCGTCTAATCAAATATGGACTGACTAATTATAAACTATCACGTCAGAATTTGTGACAAAAAGTTGTGAAAAATGTTTGTTAACTTATCTTTCTTCGTGAACAAAACAAAACCTGTAGACTGACCTCCACAGCTGCAGCTACCAAACAAACCACGCAGAGAAATACCCACATTCCTGCTGTTAGAAACCTTGCAATTACTGAAACTGACAATCCAGCAACCAGCCAAACTAAGTCACAATCAGAACACAAACCCACTAAGCGGCCTGGAAAATGTCCCGATAATCGTGGATAATAACTCCCAAAAACCTGCAATGTCTCACCAAATGCACAAATAACTCCCGAAAAGGAAAAACAATGAAACAGCAGGTACATAAGTTAAGCCAGTTTCCACAGAGCCTCATCTGCCAGACCATAAGGAAAGGACACAGCCTCCTGATAGGCCTGCAAACACCAGCAGACTCCCACAAACGACCTCCCAAAACACTCCAGAAAAAAGCCATGGGCATAAAGAAGAGGTAGGCAGCAAGCAAGGGAACTGACAGTGTAGGCTAAGACATTCTACAAGCCTCCATAAAACCAGTAGCAAAAAAGGATAGAACCCCCCATCTGAGAATTTACAAAAGCAGCAGGGAGATGGAAAATAAGGAACCTTCATATGTACACACTAACAATAATGCTATTCAAATCTAAAAACACTCAGTAACCGCAGACGGGGAGCTTGTAATGACGGGTTAGCGAGACACGTCCCTCATGGAAAAGAGAGCAATTAGAAACAGAACACCTGCACAAAAGGACCATAGCGACAGCAACAGAAAAACCAGTTTCCTTTGGGAGCCAACTACTATCCCAGGACTAGTCTTCAATGTGGGCTGCTATGCCCACCCTATAAGGGTCTCCGGAACCCTTCCAAACACATAGGAACCAACTGCTAATGAAGACATACAAGAAGAAAACAGATTAGTTATCAGACTTGGTGCAGCTCAGGGGAAATATTAGTTACCAAATATTAAACTTGCCATGATGGAACTTGAGAAATTCGCAAGCAACATTTATCACATATGAAAAGATCAATACACAATCTTACATGGAGCCATCAGCCAAATAGTACTATATATACAGTAAAACAAACCCATAACCAGACACATTTATGTTCATCATTCAGTTTTCGGTTACATTCCTCTCTCACAAAGGAGGATTACAGGCAACGCTAAGGAAAAATAAAATAAAATTGGGGGCGGCATCCCAAGACCAGCTTCATTTCCTTCTGGAAAATGCACCAACATGCCCAATAGAACCTAAAAGATCTGCACAAAAGTGAAACAAGCTTAATTTCAGATTCATCGAGTGCTAAATTTTTTTCCAAGGCCTTGATAATCAAAATGAAAATTTGTCTTGTACACAAACAAAAATAATAATCATTTAACACCAAGGAGAGTAGAAAAGTCTGAAACTGTTCTTCTGTAATAAACATGGATTACCAATCAAATACAAGAACTATCTGATCAGTAAGCAGTTATTAAATAAATCCAATTAACATGTCATAGACCTTCCAAACTGAACTAAATAAACATCAAACAAGTATGTTACAATAGTAAAGCTCAATAACCAACATGATCATTAAAATGTGTAACCGAATGTAAAAGAATATATTTGATCTTTGTGAAAATTAAAGATGTAACCAATTTAATACATGTGTGATCATTGTCACATTCAAAGACAATAAAATAATTTGGAACAAACATTCTAGGCAAACTGCCAAAACTCATTCGCGTCTCTTTTCTAAGTCTAATTGTGCATCTATATGTACAAGCATACTTCAGCCCTTAAGGTCTAGTCAGAATTACACAGATAAATTAAACATACTAGAAATTCGGAGAATAGACATGGTTTTTCCCTTAGTACGTGGCACTGGATAGTATGAGATGATATGGTATAGTCTATCTCATGCTATGCTTTCTGAGATTTCTCATGATGAAGCTTGTTATGATATTTGCACATATCGTATGGTTTCTATCTAGCTACTTTAAAAAAATGTTACACAAAAATCATTCAAAGGAATAGGCCATTTGGTCAGGCTTGTCCTAATTGGCTTTTTCCTTAAATTCCAAATCCGTTCTTCCATTTCACAAATCAAGGTCAATTTCACACTTACCACAAGATTGATATTTATATAGATATCCTAGTGCAAACAAGTTATATATGAAGATCAAAAGGAAACAAACAAAAGTAATTATAACTCAAGAACCACAATCAGATGTTCAATCAAGATCAAGTTATTGTCAGTCATGTACTGTATATCTAAACCATGATTGCAATGAAATAAAAATATGTAGATAAAGAATTGCTACAAAGATCAAGTTATTGTAGACATATGTAGTACATCACAATAAAAGAAGAAAGTAAAGAAAACAAACAAAAGATGTAGCATGCTGGAGACCTCGTTCAAAGGAAAAACTACTCGGATATTGCAGAAGATCACATATTCCTTATTTATAATATCCTAAAATTGTGTAAACTGTCTGTGCAACAGTCGAAGCAAGTGCTATTATCGCAGCAACGAAAGCAATCGCACTCCAGGGGCTTCGGAAATATTCGTGAATAAATTGAGCCATCGAAGTCATGAATTTGTTGTCATAGCGTCTTTGGATTTTGCTTTTGACATCTCGATATATATTAGGATTTGACACTAAGTCTGTGCCTATCTCATTAAAGAGTTTAGCCACGTCTTCATCACTACCCAGAAAATTATGGAGTATTTGCTTATCTCGCAACTCTTTAACATCTTGGGCTTGATCAATGAGTATATCGAGAAATGCTACATAAGAGGAGACCCCAAAGTCATTTACAAAATCTGGACACATTTCGTAAGCGATCAAGTTCAAGAACTTGGATGCAGTTGAGTCGTCCACTTGAATAAAAGGAAGCCTCAAAGCTCCAAGATTAAAAGTAACGTCTTTCAAACAACCTGTGCCACTAGGCCTCAACCGAATCCCTGCTGCCTTAAGCTCCTCAACATTACGGAAAAACTGCAAATCATGTACTTGTGTACATGAGAAACAATTCTCAATTGGCTTAACAATGCACTCCATCAAGTTCTTAACCTTTTCAAGCGGCTCAGTTATGTATTCGGAAAATTTCTTAATTAGTTGTCGAACTATGGTGCATGGCATTTGGTTTTCCTTGACATCAATTTGGAGTAGTCCTGTTCGCAAAAGGTCCAGAAGATGCATTGGATTTTCATTTTGCAATGACTTATGTTCCAATTGCTCATGCTTCTCTCTTGGGGCCTTGATGATACCAAAGATGAACTTCTCAATTGATATTATCATCCGCGTTCGGTTACTCATGCAGCTTATTAATAATTTGAGGACTCGATAAGGAAGTTGGTTCTCCAATAAGAACAGATCTTGCTCTGCATATACCAAGTACTCAATTTCAATACCTTGTTCTTTGAACTCCTTAATCATGGTATCTTCCTTATCAGTCACTGCAAAATCTATATAATGAAGTAGTGCACATCCATCCACAAAAAACATCCATGCAAGGTCATCATCAGGGAATGGTGCAGTTTCCTTCTCCTCATAACACTCCCTCAGATATTTGATCTCTCTCCTAACTTTGGAATATAATTTTGTTTCATCCAAATTATACTTTTTGATGAATAGAGAAGCTAATTTGAGTTTTAGCTTTTCTGTGTTCTTCAAATTTGAATTATTATGATGGTAAGGACCGATTGCTATCATCCTTGGCACATAGTGCTTAATCAATTTTTCGTTGGCACGCAAGATAAACGGAACTTTTTGTATCTTCTGACGACAATTCACTTTCACTATGGCATCATCCAAAGATTCGAACTTCTGCACAGCACTATCAGTAATGAATGACCTGACTTCCTCCTCAGTGATGTCGATTACATAGCTCCGATCCTCACTGTCATTACTTGTTTGAGGTCTTTGTTCCCGCCGTCGACGAAAAGATAGAAACATTCGGGTGAAAGAGGGCCGTTCCTAAAATGAATATTATAAATTAGGCTTAATATTGAAGACAATGATATTGATATAGTAATTTGATCCGTTTTCTAAATAAAGAAATATTAAGCCACGCATAACTGAGTAGCAAAACTCTTTATTTATAGAAAAGAGAAAGTTAATATGTTAATTGAGTTCTTATTTCACATGGAATACTTATTTTTGAGATTGGAAACCAAAGTTCTGGAATATGCGCTTTTCGACCTATAAAAAAACTATGATTATCCAATTAGGTTCAGGTGTGAGAAAAGAGTTAAAAAGAGATAATAAATGGAGAACTGGGGAAAATTAGAGTTTCTTTTAAGGGAATTGAAAGTGTCGGCTGAGAGAAGGTGAATAAGAGTTAGGATTCAGGGTTTTTTTATTTTTTATTTTATAAGCTTGAGTTTGTTAGACTTGTGCAAATTGATTATCCATAGTTGGTGTACGAGTGTATGTAAGAATAGTTGTGCTCAACCACATAAATGCTCGTTTGATTAATTTTTCTTAAGTCTAATATTAATTATCTCTAATATTTCATTGCATTTATATGTATTTTCTTTTACATTATTATGTGAGTTTCAATTTATTTTTAATTTTATTATTTTTTGTATTGAAGTTTTATTAGTCTTCTGATTTTTTTTTTCCTTCTTTTACTTCTAATTTGCCATAAAATTCAATTAATTTTAACTGATTTGCCCACAATCATGATTCAATTTTTCCTTTACTCTCCTTAGTATTAGTTAATTGTTATCTCTATTGTTACTATAAAAAATAAATTTAAGGAATTCTTAATAAGCAATAATAATTATTATCTCTTTATATGAATTTTTAGTTTTCAAGTTTGACAATTATAATACCTCAAGATCTTACCAATGTTTTCAGAAGCCATAGTAGAAATCACAATTCATATAAAGAGAGAACACTTATTATAGCTTGCCACATGTTTGTCTATCCAACCAAATTATTTTTCTATTTTACTATTACGTGTTACTTTTTGATGTTAGTTGCTGTAAATTAGAGTTTTTGAAATAAAAAATAATCTTTTGATTTAAAACAAAATTAAGGAACATAAACTCTTTTTCTTATTACTCAATATCATATAGAAATTTAACCAATCAAGTAAGGCCGCAACTGAATAATTGGTCTTACCACATGTGCTTGTGTCCGAATGCGCGGTGTTGATTGCATCTCATCGCATGGTGCGAGTAGGTGCTGTTCCATTATAGCAGTAATTACTTGATCGCCTCCAACTGTTCCGCTTTGATTAGAAACTCAGCAGCTGTAAATGAGAGTTTTTAAAATAAAAAAAATAATATTTTGATTTAAAACAAAATTAAGGAATATAAACTCTTTTTCTTATTACTCAATATCATATAGAAATTTAACTCATGATTAAATATTAACCAGTCAAGTAAGGCCGCAACTGAATAATTGGTCTTACCACACGGTTAGCTCGTCGTTCTATTATAGCAGTAATTACTTGATCGCCTCCAGCTATTCCGCTTTTACGTTTTCCAGAACCTTGCTTGATGTAGATCTAAGAATGTTTAAACGGTGTGTCTGCACAACATGCAGTAGTGTTTTGATTGTTGATGTAGGCCTGAGGGTTTTTAATACTAACAAAAGTGACAAGGGCGTAGGAGAGGTGGTTTAAGGTGGGCTGAAGTTTTTAAAATCTATGGGGCCCGAACGACATCGTCCCACCTAAATTTTGCCCCACCGACATTTATTACCCAAAAAGTTTGAAAACAACAAATACTCACTTTCCGTGAAGATATTAGTAAATTCCGTTTGAAGGAGGACAATGTGATAATTTCTCATTCAGCCGGAAAATCTTGGAATTTAAAATTTCAGTTACAGTTGCTTGCTAGGTCAACTGCAACTGCTATCCCTCCCCCTCCCCCCCCCAAAAAAAAAAAAAAAAAAAAAAACTTCTTTTGCCTCTGGCCCTCTGCCACTGCAACGATGAAATTGAAAGCTCATTAGAAACCGCTTAACTGTTTCTCTCTTATGCCTTTTCACTTCTCTTTTTCCAACTCTTCAAATTACTGATCTTTTCACTATTTCCTGTTATACATATGCATATACATATATATATTGTTGGCATCCTCTGTTACTTCTATTTAATGCTCTTTCTTCTGAACTTCAGGACTTTTCTTTTCCAACCCTTCTCCTCTTTTCAGCTTCTCTTTCAGCCTGAGATAGCTCGACTCTTGGTCGGTTGATCTTGGTTTTCGGTTTCATCTTTGATTACTATCAGTTTCTGCACTGTTTGATTCAACTTCAAGATGTTTTTCTTTAGAAAATTTACACCATTGTTTGAAGTATATTGATGCCTGATATCAAGGACATGGATTTCTCTTTCCACAAACTTCCCTCTCTTTCTCAGGTAATCCATAACTCCATTAAAGAAAATATTTTTCTTCTTCCTTCATGGTTTTCTTTTCTGTTTTTGGCTCAAAGTGATTATTATTATTATTTATTTTTTCAGGTTGGGGAAGAACTAAAGGAGCTATGGGGGATGGCTTTGCCATAACAAGACTTTTCGTTCTCGATTTTGCTATCCTAGGTCAACTGTAACAGACATGTGACGATCATGCAACTGTAGTTGAAATTTTAAATTCAAAGATTTTTCGACTTAATATAAAATTACCACACTATTCTTCTACAAACGGAATTCGCTAACAGATCCGTACAAAAAGTAGTTATTTGTTGTTTTTAAACTTTTTGAGTAATAAATTATCGTTGGGGCAGAATTCAGTGGAGGATGATGTTCGACCAATCTATGGCCATAAGAAAAGTTTTCAAGTTATTAAATGAACCACTCAAATCTTATCTTATCTGATGAAATCTACTTCTATTATATCATATATGAATTGGTTTTGATTGTGAAGAGATTGAAGGACAAAGTGTTGATGGCCTAATCGGCTTTACCACTTTTACTTAGCCCATTCAAAGCTCCCAATTTCATGCTCAGCTTGTGCTTGTACTATTCGTCCTTTTTATCACTTTAATAATTGTCTCTTCAAACTCTTCAAACTATAATTTAATAAATATGTTAAATATAAAAGTCATAAGAGCTAACTAGCCCGGGGTGATCGGTTCTGGGTATTTTATATTTTTTGAAGGAATCAGAATAAAAACTAGAACAGGAATCGGCCAGTTCCTAAGATTTGGAATTGGAACCGAAACCGATCAATTCCAGTCCCTAGAAACTTAGAATCAAAACCTGAAGAATAGGTTCCGATTCTGGTTCCAGGTACCTAGGTTAATTTAAATTATCGCCTATATTATAAAAAATAACAAATACACCCTCAATAGTTTACAAAAATTACAATTCAGTCATGATTCCTACCATGGTATCCAGACCTCGGTTCCAGTTTCGGTTCTGATTCTAGCTCTAGGTTCCAACATTGTAGGAATCAGAATCGGACCCGGGAATTCTTGGTTCCAATTTTTCAAAATCAGAATCAGAATTGTGCCTTGATGGCACCGGTTTCAGTTCTACCCTTTACCAATGCTCGCCCCTATTATATTTCATATATATATGAGTTAAAATCAATTACCCCTTATCGTTTCTAACATGTCATTTTTGGACAACTATGACATTTTTAATCAAATTCCCCCCAATAGTTTCATGAATAAAACAAAGAAGGACTACTAACTCCCTCTAACTAGCTGTTAATAATTTACCCTAACTTGAGTAAAAGACTAAAATACCCTTTATAATAAAACCTATGATTTTCTTTTTCTCATTGCTCCCCCTCTAGTTCTTTTTCGTTTCTTCTTTTCTGATCCCCCATCTTCTTTCTTCTTCCCCTCTTTCTCGACTACCACAAAATCCATCATCAACCACCCAAAATTCCACCCCAAAACACATATTCAACAACCACAAATATTGCCGCTACCAGAAAACACATAATCAATCACCACAAAAACTCATCATCAATCACCTAAAATCCCAACACAAAACTCTATCTTGAATAACCACAAACAAAACCCATTCCCTCACCAAAAAACCAACCCCAAAGTCCACCATCAACCACCAAAAAACTCATTATCAACTACCTAAAATCACCCCAAAATCCATTGTAAAACCAATATTCAATCATCACAAAACAAACCTATCTTTAACAAATCACCACCACAAGACTAGATTGGTGGTTAAGGGAGAAGCTAATGGCTACCAAGAGAGGACCTCACAATGGCCATGTGAGCTCCTTTCATGGTGGCCATATGGTTGTCACTCATTGGGGAAGAAAGAGTGGGGTAAAGTGGGAAAGAAGAAAAAAGAAGAAAGGGGGGAGAGAAGAAGAAGAAGAAGAAGATAATATAAAAGAAAGGAGGAGAAAGAGAGAGGAAAAAAATGGGGAGAATGGAAAGAAAATGGGAAGGGAGAAAAAAAGAACAAGGATATTAGGGCTAGAGAATATAAAAATTGAAAATACTATTATGCCCTTTATACCCTAATGGACATTACACACTACTTTTCTTATCTCAACATCTCCTCTCAAACGAAATCTGGTCGAGGGTCTTCACTACCAGTTTCAGTCATCAGCAAAAAAAAAAAAAAAAAAAAAAAAAATCAGCAACTTAGTTCTGAAAGAATATCAGCAACTCAATTCTGCTCAGTTATGAAAGAATATCAGTAACTCAATTCTGACTCTTCACTACCAAATTCGCAACTCATCAACAAAAATATCAGTAATTCAATTTTGACTCTTCACTACCAAATACAGTCATCAGAAACTTCACCAACATTCATTATCAATTCTGAAAAGTGTTAGCCACCAATTCACAACTCAATTCTGACTCTTCACTACCAAATTCGCAACTCATCAACAAAAATATCAGTTATGAAAGAATATCAATAGCTCAATTCTGACTCTTCACTACCAAATAGAATATCAATAGCTCAATTCTGACTCTTCACTACCAAATACAGTCATTAGAAACTTCACCAACATTCATTATCAGTTCTGAAAAGTGTCAGCCACCAATTCACAACTTAGTTCAAATTCACAACTCAGTTCTGATTCTTCACTACCAAATTTAGTCATGAGAAACTTCACCAACATTCATTAACGGTTTCAATCATCAGAACACATCAGCCATCAGAATCAGTAACATTCACTATCAGTTTCACCAAACCTGGTTAGAGATCTTTATTACCAGTTTCAACCATCAGAAGCTTCATCAACATTCTCTATCGATTTCTGATTCTTCAGAACTTACTAGCCAATTACTGAACATCAGAAATATACTGCAAACTGGAAACACAAGTTGTAGAAATTGAAGCTGTAGATTTAAAAAAAAACTACATGTGCAAAATATGAAAAACACCACTCAATATTAGGACCACCAGTTGCTGTAGAAAGTTACTGTAAAAGAAAATCAGCAACCAAAACTCAAACTTGCACCATCAAGAACTATCATTTTTTGTCTGAGCTCACTGAATTGAGCAGCTCAGAGAGGTTTTGTTAGAAGATCAGCAATTTGAAGTTTTGATGGCACATATTGAACCACCAGCTTCTTGGCTAAAACTTGTTCACGAATGTAGTGTGCATCCAGTTCAATATGTTTGGTTTGTGCATGGAAAACTGGATTAGAAGCAAGAGCTCCAACACTCACATTATCACACCATGTCACTGGAGTTGTAGGAAAATTTAGACCCAATTCAGAGAACATATTTTGTAACCAGGCTACCTTAGTGGCAGTTTGGGCAAGGGCAGTGGCGGATCCAGGAATTTCACTCGATGGGGGCAAAAAATAAACAAAAAAATTTGAGGGGGCAAAAGTCAAAGTCTTATAGGGGGTAAAATGCAACTAAATATAAATACTTATACAATCTAAAGTTTTTTCAAGTTTGAGTGGGGGCCGTGGTCCCCACTCGTCATTAAGTAAATCCGCCACTGGGCAAGGGCTCTGTAATCAACCTTAGTTGAGGACAATGCTACCACTTTTTGCTTGCAAGAACTCCATTGAATGAGATTTGGACCTAAGAAAACACAACACCCACTTGTAGATGTTCAGTCATTAGGACTACTTCCCTAATCGGCATCAGCATAGCATTCAATACTTAAGGATGCTACTGGCTTAAAATGCAACCCAAAATGAAGAGTACCTTTGATGTATCTCAGGATCCTCTTGCATGCTTGCCACTACAGATTTATTGGGGCTTGCAAGTGTCGATTGAGCTTGTTAACAGGGAAATTGATGTTAGGACGAGTAAGGGTCAAATATTGAAGAGCACCAATAGTGCTTCTGTATAAACTGGGATGATCAAAGGCTGGACTATAAAGTGAAGATAACCAACAACCATTGGAGTTGAGCAAGCATGAGCTTCAAGCATATTAGTCTTCACAAGTAAATCAGTTGCATACTTAGTTTGTTTGAGATGAATTCCAGTTGGAGTTCTAGTTGCTTCCAAACCCAAGAAATACTACAGAGACCCCAATGTTTTCAATGCAAATTCATCATTCAGAGCTTTCATTAGTTGACTGATATAAGTAGGATTGGACCCGGTAATAAGAATATCATCAATGTACACCAAAACATAAGTGACAGCATAATTTTCCTTGAAAATAAACAAGCTAGAATCTGAGATGGAGTTCTGAAATCCCTTAATCTGCAGTGCAGTTTTTAACTTGTCAAACCAGGCCCTGGAAGCTTGCTTCAATCCATACAGAGCTTTATTCAGTTTACAAACAAAAGATGGATGATCAGATGACTCAAAACCAGGTGGCTATCGCATGCAAACTGTTTCATTTAGAGTGCCATTAAGAAAGTCATTGTTCACATCAATCTGCTGAATATCCCAAGCATTAGAAACTGCCAAGGTAAGAATGATATGAATGGTGGATGCTTGATGACAAGACTGAACGTTTCAAAATAATCCAACCTTGGTGTTTGTTGAAATCCCTTGGCCACTAGCCTGGCTTTGTATTTTTGTAGACTGCCATCTACATTGAATTTGGTCCTGAAAACCCATTTGTTCCCCATAATATTCATATCGGAAGAAAGTGGAACAAGAGACCAAGTGTTATTTTGGACAAGAGCATCAAACTCAACTTGCATGACTGCTTTCCAAGTTGGACTTGCAAGTGCTTCAATTACAGAATTAGGTTCAGGTTCAATGAGATCCTGACTAGTATTAAGATAAGCTGAATGCAACAAAATATCAGCTTGATTTGAAACTGGACTAGATGGACCATGAGGAACAGATGTATTCTGCATAACTATTGTCAAAGTTGGACTTTCAAGAGCTTCAATGGTAGATTTAACTTCGAGAATTATAACATCCTGACCAGTAGTGCATAAGACTGAATGCAGCAAAATTCCAGATTTGGGAACTGAATCATTATTTGATTTGAAGACAGCAGTACCAGATTTGGATCTTGTAACCATGGGATGCAAATTTGGAACAGTTTATATTGGCATGAGATCAGTAGAGACTTGTGCTGATGATACATCAACTTTAAGATGGCAGTAAGGGAAAACACAATCTGAACTGATTATAGGTAAGGAGGATACTGATGGTAACAAAGAGGAGTCTAACGGGCTACTATAAGGTGCTGTATGTAGTGGATTTGTAGATGGTGAGGTGATAGTCATCGGTGCAGGTGCTGATGGTAATGTATGTGAGCTGATATGTTGATTTGGGGAGTTTAAAGGACTGCTACAAGGTGCTGTATGTAGTGGATCTGTAGATGGTAAGGTGATAGTCTTGGGTGCAGGTGCTGATGCTAATGTATGTGAGTTGATATGTTGATTTGGGGAGTGTATTAAAGGGGAAGGTGAATTTGTGACTGTATTGGATGAAGTGGTATGAGTAGCAACTGTTGAATCATTAAGGACATCCTTGTTTGAAGACTTTGTTATTGTAGGAGGAACATGAGTAACTGAAGAAGAGTTGGGTAGTATGAAACAAGGTATAGGAAATGAGGAAGAGATGTTGGAACTATCTTGTTCAGTAAGAGAAATCTGTTTGGAGGAAGAAGTGTCATAAGGATCAATAAATTGTTTGCTTTGGAATGGAAACTCTGTTTCATTAAAAGTGATACTAGGTGTAACAAATTTTTTTCCATCTTCTCTTAAACACTTGTACCCCTTATGAACTAAACTATATCCTATAAATACACACTTGGAAGAATGAAAACTAAACTTATGACTATTAAAGTGACGAAGATAAGGAAAACAAGTACACCCAAATAATTTAAGACTCTCATAAACAGGCTGTCTAAGAAACAATTTGAAATAAGGAGTATCACTGTTTAGGACATCAATAGGCATTCTATTACTTAAGAAAGTAGCAGTCTCAAATGCTAACCACCAATAATGTAGGGGTATATATGCATGTCCAAGTAATGTTAAACCGATTTCTAAAATATGTCTATGTTTGCATTCACTTCAGCCATTTTGTTGGTGAGTGTAGGCACATGAGTGTCTAAATTGGATGCCTAAGTCATTTAGATAAGGAATAAGAGTTTTATACTCTCCTCCTTGATCGGATTGAAGACACTTTAGTTTAGTGTTAAATTGCCTCTCGGCGAGGTGATGAAATTTAACAAAAACAGACTTAACTTCAGCTTTTGTTTTTGAAGGAAAAACCCATGTAAACCTACTAAAGTCATCTAAAAACTGAACATAATACCGAAAACCTTCAATAGACACTGCAGGGGTAGGACCCCAAACATCACTATGAATTAAAGCAAGTGGTTCAAGAGCATGTGACTAGGAGGCAGGAAAGGGGTTCTGATGTAGTTTACCTAACTGACATGCATCACGGAAGAAGTTTTCAGATTTTTGAAATTGTGAAACTTGTGAGTTAGAACTTGAAAATATGGTCATGATTTTTCAAAAAGCAGTAGAATTGGGATGTCCTAATCTCCTATGCCAAACCATATGAGAAGGAAATTGTTTATTACCAGCAAGGCAATGAAGATTGGGTTGAATTTCAGGCTTAATAAGATTCATCTCATGCATATTTATATGTGAAACATTAGGTGCATGCAAGGTAGTTAATTGCACATTTTCGGGCAAACTTAGTTTATTCTGAATAGCATGAGACATTTCGGACTTAGAACATAAAAGTGCATCACTAATAGATTTTTGTTTAGACTTATCTAAAGTAGTTACACATGTAGATTGAAGTTTATCAGAATTGTGCATGTTAGAATCAGAAATATCAACAGCAAAATTAAAATCAGAGACTGAAACAGTTTGTGAATCACAATAATGATCAATTTTATTAGCACTAAAAATGTTGCAAATTTCTTTACATGATAAGGATGAACAATTATTTGTAGCTTGCATTTGAGACTGATTTCAATTGAGAGTGGCATCAGCAGATACAGCTAACTTATTTTGAATACTAGGCCTATGGAACTGACTAAATAGTGCATCTCCTGAGAGTTGGACAGAATGAACTACTTTATTAAATGATGAACAATAGGTAGGTGATACAAGTGAAGTTGCAGAGGTTGAAACAGTAGAAGGAAATAAGGCATGTGGAATATTCAGCTGGTATAAACCTCCCTTAAGGCCCCCTTGTAGTAACATTGCCTTTGTGGATTTGTCCTTAACAACACAGCAGTTTGCATCAAACTCAACAATAACATTGTTGTCTTTGGTAAACCTAGAGATGCTAAGCAAATTTTTTGTAATGTTTGGCAAACAAAGTATATTCCTAAGATGTAAACATTTGGAATCCAATGAACTAGGTAAGATAGAATGACCTGTATGAGAGATAGAAAGGTGCTTACCACTGCCTACTTGAAGTTGAGCATCACCCGCATAAGTCTTGCTAATTTGCAGCTGTCTGATCAGAGGTTACATGATCGGTTGCTCCAGAGTCCATATGCTGGATCAGTGGAAGAGAAGGTTGTAGCACTATCAAACACATGAGATGGTTGATAATAATGATTCCCAGATTGTCCACAACTTGCACCATTATTAGTATGAATTCTAACCCTTGGTCCAGTAGAAACAAAATGAGCTTGACTATAACCAGAGTTCTGCTGACTGGGTGCTCCAAAACTTCCAAAACTTTAAGTAGGAGCAGATGTATTGCTTGACTATCCAATGGTGGAAGAAGGATTGAAATGTGCTGAACCACTATTTGGGACTGGTGGTGAGTGGTCATTATGTAATTGATTAGCAGTAGAGAAAGTATTGTTCTAAGCATGCTGAGGATAAGTCGAGTTCTGATAGTGCTGAGGTAATACATTTTGGTAGCCTTGATGAGCAAGAACAGGGTGCTACTGTTGAGACACATGAACAGGCTACTGCTGCTATGAAATACCACTATAAGCTGCATTAAAACGATGATAGCACTGAACAGCAGAGTGTCCAGCCTTATTGTAGACCTGACAAATTAGTCTGTTTCTCGCACTACCATGGCCTCTGCCTCTTCCATAAACAGGAGGTCCAGTCCAGTTTTGATTCAATCCATTACCAACAAAAGGTATAAAGGTTTAAGGCTGAGAGGATGTGAAGGCTGGTGGAGTGACATAAGTCTGTGAACTATAAGGGTTTCCTAGAGACATTAGGGATGGTATAGTGTGCTCAAAGTTTGTAGATTTGTTGTAACTAGTCTGCTCTTTTGCTTAGAAACACTAGGTACATTAGGATGATTAACTAAGGCTACATTAACAAACCTATTATAGAGATCCACTGAGTTAAATATTTCTAGTCTCAACTCATATTTTTGAAGTAAAAATTGTGCCTCTTGAAGTGTAACATTATCAACTTTGGACTCTAATTTGGAAGTGAGGGTCATAACAGTAGCATCATACTCAGGGCCTAACCCATCTAATACGTATTGATGCAAGTCTTCATCAAATACAATCATTCCACTTGCTGCTAAACTTTCAAAAATCTCTTTCATCTTTTTAACGTAATCATTAATGCTTAGACTACCTTTTTGAGTTGTTTGAAGCAAATTTTTAAGATGAAGAGCTCAAGCCTTGGAATCTGTTACAAACTCGTTTTCTAAGGCTAACCAAAGTTCAGTGGCTAATCTACATTTTGAAACAACACAAAACATACTTTTTGATATTGATGCAAGTAGCCAGCCAACTAAGCATTTGTCAACTCTTTTCCACAAAACATAAGCTGGATTAAGTTGTTCACTAACCTCAGATTCATCGATTAGAACTGGTGAGGGGCAACAAGCTCTTCCTAAGAGGTGATCTTTCAATTCATGAGACCCAACAGCAGATAACACTTGAGAGCTCCAAAATCGGTAATTATTTCTTGTCAGCTTAGGGTTTATAACTTACAAGCTTGAATTGAGAGCTGAAGTAGATCGATTTGAAGAATCTTGCAACATTTCTCGATTGCCGTTAAGCGTATGAGAAGAAGAGGAATCCTTAGCCATTGACGTGGGTCAGGGCTCTGATATCATGTGATTCATGCAGAAATCTTGAACGAATTTAGAGAGCAAACTGATTGTATTTCAATTGACTAAAATTTTCGATACAAATGAGGAAGAGCTACTACTCTTTTATACTAACATTGTTACAGAGTAAAGAGTAAAGTGAGCTGAAACCTTTACTTAAAACGACACCACTTTGACCTTTTATCAAAAGCATCCAAATACTTAACGACTTTGCACTTTCACCCTCTTATATCAACATCTCCTCTCAAACCAAACCTGGTTTAAGTACTTAACCTCTGTGCACTTACACTACTTTTCTTATCTCAACATCTGAGGGTTTTAACTAATACTATTAACAAAAGTGACAAGGGCTGAGGTTTTTAAATCTATGGCCATAAGGAAAGTTTGAAGAGTTTGCACAACATGCAGTAGTTATTAGATGAACGACTCAAAAGTCAAAACTTATCTTATCTAGAATCTAGATGATAGCAACTTCTATTATCTTGAATGGGTTTCGATTGTGAAGAGTTTGAAGGACAATGTGTTGATGGCCTAATACAAAGCTCCCTAACACTTTTACTTAGCCCATACAAAGCTCCCAATTTCATGCTCAGCTTGTGCTTGTGCTATTTTTTTTTTAATTGTCTCTTCAACTCTTTAAACTATAATTTAATAAATATGTTGAATATAAAAAGTCATAAGAGTTAACTAGCCATATACTGCCTTAAAAAACAACGATTTTGTATTTCATTCATATATCAGGAGTAAAAATCAGTTTGCCCCTTATAGTTTCTGAAATTTTAAGATTTTGGACTCTTATGACATTTTCAATCAAATTCCCCACAATACTTTCACAAATAAATCAAAGAAAGACTACTAACTCCGTCTAACTTGTCGATAATAATTTACCCTAAATGAAGTAAAAGACTAAGATACCCCTTATTAATGAAAACTTAATGATTTTCTTTTTCTCATTTCTCCCACTCTTGTTTTTTCTTTCTTATTTCTCCCCCATTTTTTTCTTCTTCCTCTCTTTCTCAACCACCACAAAATCCACAACCACCCAAAAATCCACCCGAAAAAACATATTCCACAGCCACACAAACAAAGCCCCTACCACAAAAATACATCATCAATCACCAAAAAAACTCATCATCAACTACCTAAAATCCCAACACAAAACTCTATCTTCCATAACCCCATAAACAAAACCCATTCCCTCACCATAAAACCAGCCCCAAAATCCACCATCAACCACCACAAAACTCATTATCAACTGCATAAAACCACCCCAAGATCCATTTTAAAACCAATATTCAATCATCACCATACAAACCTATCTTTAACAAATCACCCCCACAAGATTAGATTGGTGGTCAACGGAGAAGCTCATGGTTGCCAAAGGAGGACCTCGCATTGGCCACTTGAGAAGAAGAAGAAAAAGATAATATAAAGAAGGGGGGAGAAAGAGAGGGAGAAAAAAGATGAGGGAGAAAGGAAAGACAATAAAGGGGAGACAAATGATCAATACTGTGAATTTTAAAATATATAAATATTTCTTTAAATAGATAAAATATGAAAATATCTCTCATTCAAACTTTAAATAAAAGTGAATCACTTTATTCAAATATAAACGCATAAATCAAATCCTTATTTATTAAGTACTAAAAAAAAAAAAAAAATACTGATGATAAAAAGAAAATTAGATGGCATTACATAAATAGAATGAATTGAAATTTGAACTTTCTTTCCGTAGTATTATCAATATAATGTTCCAAATTCTGATCAAGTTATTAGCATTCTGTTTTTTTACTCTTTTATGTAGTAACTTCTTCATTGACAACTAATACAGTAAAATCTCTTTATAATCATAATGGTGGAATTGATTAATTTTATTGCTATGAGGAGGTTATAACTTAATAGAGGTGTAGTAACAAAAATTTCTTTATAATTCATGTTTTAGTAGTACAGTATTATGATTTCAATTGATGTTTTAATACTATTAAGATTTTAATTCAACGATTTGATTGCCTACTTTGGAAATGGATAGAAGATTGTGTCTTGAAACCAGTAAAGATAATTGTCCTTGATGGAATTGCAAATGCAATTGCTGCATGGTAAAATTGATGTGAAGCCACAAGCTATTGCCAATTATTTTAATCATTACAAAATTATGCAGCAAATTGATATGAAGGCACATACTATTACCAATTGTTTTAATCATTACCAAATTAGGATCCCCGATGTCGATGAATTACAAGTTACAAATGAAGAGGATGAGGAGAGTCAAAGAGTCATTGTAGAATTTAGTGATCAAATTCGACAACTTCAGTACACTAATCAAATGGATATTAATGTCTTTCTCAATCATGCAAATGAGCAATAAGTCATGTATGCTTTAAATAAAGAATAAATCATTACTACAATTAGAAAAGAAGATAAAGGAAATAATTATGAGGATGATAGTATGGAAATACAAAAAGTTTTGTGCCAAGAAGCTCTAAACATACTTAAGAAACTAGAAATATTTGGCTTCAACGAGAAGATGTTTATGCTAGTGAGTAATCTACCCGCAAGTTAAAAAATATAGTAACAACTCTAAAGCACAAATCATTATCTCAAACAACTTTAAATAAATATTTTATTTCATCTTAAACCTTTAATGTAACATAACATATTTTTTTTTTCTTGCAATATACAAATAATTATTACTATGTGAAGACAACTTTTCTTAAGACAAGAATTAGAAAAATTATAATTTATTACAACGTAGAGTTTATTCTTATTTATGACTATCCCAAATTGGGAATTGAATTTTTTTATGACTATATAGAGTTTATTCTTATATAGAGTATCACTATAGAGAGGTTTTACTGTATTATCCCCTTACATAACCATCTTTGAAATGGTTGCGGTCAGCAAGCTGCTTCTAGGAACTATGTGTTGGAGTACAAAATGGAATGCAAATTATATGTTTTCCTAATTGTGAAACAATATTGCGTTTCCTTATTCTAGGAGATTATAAATATTATTGCAATATTATGTTTCTTTAACATGTAACTAAACTTTTATATAAATAGGTGATGTATTCACAATTTAAAATAATTCAATACAATTTAATTGAATTCATTTAAAGATATCTTTTGGGCAAACTCTGATCCTTTCAGTTGTCTCTTTTATCCTCTCAAAGATATCTCTTGGGCATACTCCAGTGATTTCTTTTTTTCTTTGCCGACTCTTGCCTTCTCATACTATGCACATAAAATGATAGGATTTGGTTGATCTTGTGAGCTCACATAAACATTCACATCGTAATTATTCCTTACACAATGAGCATGCACACGCACATTCAGTTGAATGCGGCAAAGAGGGATCATTTGTGAACCAATTTGATGATGTGTAGCTAGATTGGCAGGTTTAGTAGCGGACAATGATTTCACAACCTCAGGCGACAGTTCGTGGGTCCACAATTCTTAAAGAATCTCTACGTTTCATAAACCCATAAATCCATACACCATATTAATTAGTTCTAAACAAATGCTCACATACCTATTCCTAGAATACTTGACCTCATCATTAATAATTGTTAGGTTTAATTCAAACTCAGTCCTAATCGATTTCACTATCAAACACACCTAACACACATAATACATGAATCAAACAAGAAAGAAAATCAAGAACACGAGAGATTTTTACCGTGGTTCATTTATCCTAATGGAATAAACTACATCCATGTTGAGCTCCATGTAATTTGGGGCTCACTGTACTATAAGGATCAAGATCTTTCAAATTACAAGCCAATCAACACCAATTACCCAAATCTCTCACTCACACAAAAACCCTCAAATCAACCCGTAACTACAACTAACAAGACAACCTATACAAAGTGTCTCTACCAAAAGAAAAAGGCTTATTTCTTCTACCCACAATTACCACCAATTGTGACCCAATTACACGATTTGAAGAGAGCCTAAACAAAGAACCCTAGCACAGTCGAATAACGCAAGAGAGAGGGAATTGTTCTATTGTGTATTTCTCTTGAAACTCAGCTTTATATAGTTTCACTTCTTGGACTGCTTTGCATCGTTGGATTATGCTGGATTCTATGGCTGAGATTTCTCATTTAAGATAACCCTAAAACGATAGCGTAGTGGCAGATGCAATGCGACACCGTTTAAAGCTTCACTCAACAATCTCCACCTTGAAGCTTTAACACATCACCAGATCAAGAACCTTACCAGTGCAGTTTACCCACAAATAACCCATCATAGCTCGATTGCTGCAGCTCACTTAATATGTGGTAGGTTCAAACAGTGCTTGAACTTGGCTAGAGAGACCACATTTGTTCCTATGTCTGCAGGGTTGTCACCAGTGCAGTTTACCCATAAATAACCTATCATAGCTTCATTGCTGTAGCTTACTTAATATGTAGCAAATTCAAGCAGTGCTTGAACTTAGCTGGAGAGACCGCCTTTGTTCCCATATCTGTAGGGTTGTCCTCTGTTGATACCTTTTTCAGATTGATCACCCCTTTATCCATAAGCTCCCTTACAAAATGGTATATGACATTTACATGTTTGGTCCTTTCATGGTAGACAAGATTCTTTCTGAAATGTATGGCACTTTGGCTATCTGAATAGATAGTGACTGCACCATGAAGTAGCTTAACTTCTAAAAGCAGCCCTTGAAGCCAAATAGCTTATTTGAAAACGTCTATCATGAGCACATACTCTGCCTCGGTTGTGGACAGAGCAACGATTGGCTGAAGCTAGGACTTCCAGCTTACACAATTTCCTCCCAAGGTGAACAAGTATGCAGTGGTAGATTTTCTTGAATCTCTATCACCTACAAAATCGAAATCTCGAAAACCTACAAGATCAAGTGAGTCATATCTTTTTCCATATTCCAAGCTAGCATGCAAAGAACTATTAATGTATCTAAGCAGCCATTTAAGAGCAAGCCAATGTTCAAAACCAGGGTTTGACATGAATCTACTTAAGAAAGAGATTGCAAAGGAAAGGTCTAGTTTGGTGCTTATCATGGCATACATGACTGACCCAATTACATTTGCAGAAGGGATGTTTTCCATTTTAATTAAATCAGCATCAGTTTTGGGGCATTGTTATTTACTTAACATAAAATGTCTAGCCAAGGGTACAATCACTATTTTGGATCCGCCATGCCAAATTTAGACACTAACTTTTGCAAGTAAGAATTCTGGTGGATTTTTAGCTCATGGTTATTTCTATTTCTATTTTTGACCATGCCTAGAATTCGTTTTGCACATCCTAAATTCTTCGTGTCAAATTCAGAGTTTAATATTTTCTTTAGCTTTTCTGTCCTAGACTTAGACTTGCAAATTAAAAGTATGTCATCAACATACATCAGTAGATATATAGGCATGTCATCAAAGAGTGCATAATAAAAACAACTATCATACTTACTTCTATTGAAGCCGATTCCAAGAATGAGTGTATCAAAATGCTTATACCACTGCCTAGGGGATTGTTTCAGTCCATATAAAGATTTATGAAGAAGACACACATGATTAGGCAGGTTCCTATCTACAAAACCAATGGGCTATCTCATGTAAATCCTTTTTTCTAAGTTTCCATGCAAGAATGCAGTCTTGACATCAAGTTGTTCTAATTCTAGATCCTTATGGGCAACTGTGGCTAACATGATCCTAATGGTCTTGTATTTCACAACAGGGGAGAATATTTCATTGAAATCTATTCCCTCCCGCTATGTGTAGCCTTTGGCTACCAACCTAGCTTTATACCTAGGAAGGTCAAAAGAGTTTATATGTTCTTTAAGCTTGAATAACCACCTGCATTCAATCAATTTCTGGTCTTTAGGGTTTGGAACCAAAGACCAAGTTCCATTTACCTTTAGGGACAACATCTCTTCCTCCATTGCAACTTGCCATTTTTTTCTGTCTTTGGATCTGACTACTTCATCATAGCAGTCTGGTTCTGTCCTCTGCACTTGTGCCCCTACCACTAAGGACCACTAAGGCTGTGTAGATGAGATCAGCATAGGAGAATCTTGTTGGTGGCCTGATTTCTGTCATACTTCTATCCCTGGCCAACAGGTATTGTGCTAAGGGGTCAGGATGGAGTTCATCAGTTTCTACAACATGTTCCTCTTCCAACTCAAGGTCCAAACCTGATCCATTGGTTCCATCATCCAGTTGCTCCAGGTCAAGTTGAGGTGTAGGAGGCTCCACCTCAATTTGAACTCTCTTAGGTTGATCTTGACTCATAGGGTGGCTGCTAGTTGAACCTGCATCAGAGCTAACAATTTTGCAAGGAAATACATTCTAATTAAATATCACATCCCTACTGATTATTATCCTAACCCTAGGAGCACTCCTTTCCCAAAGTCTATACCCTTTGGTTCCTTCTTGATAGCCTAAGAAAACACACCTAAAAGACCTAGGTTCTAAATTCCCTTCACTGATGTGAACATAAGTAGCACATCCAAGGGTCCTCAAGTGTCCTAGGCTAGGTTTCCTATTACTCCATTTTTCCTTAGGGCACATGAAGCTAATAGCACTTGAGGGGCTTCTGTTAATAAGGTAGGCAACAATGTTGAGAGCTTCTCCCCAAAAGGATTTTGGTAGGCAAGATATAAAGAGAAGGCATCCAACCTTCTCTAAAAGAGTCATATTCATTCTTTCGGCAACCCCATTCTGCTAAGGGGTTTTCCTAACTATTCTATGTCTTAAGATACCCTATTCAGTGCAATCGGAGTCAAATTCCAGGTTACAAAACTCTAATCCATTGTCAGTCCTAAGGGTTTTAACCTTTTTGTTAGTTTGGTTCTCTACAAGTACCTTCCAACTCTTAAACTTACTCAAGGCTTCATCCTTAGTCCTAAGTAGGAATACCCACACTTTCCTACTGCAGTTATCTACTATGGATAGAAAATAGCTACTGCCCCAATGTGATTTTACCCTCTTAGGCTGTAATGCTTTCTCTCTCTCTAGCTAGTATACTCGTAAAATATACAGTAATATAAGAAAATATCTATATATATAGATGAGTATGAAATAATGGCCCATATCTAATTTTTCTTTATATACAAATCTTTACATAATGTAATAAAGTCTCAAAACATTAACTCAACAGTGTTGCCAAACCCTTCCGCTTCTTGATTTTCCAAGCGACCGCAATCTCATCTACTACCTGCAAAAACATTGAAAAACAATAGGGTGAGCACTAATTGCTCAGTAAGTAAACCCGCTATGCTACTCTTCTCTCTCCATTACTTATATTCTGAATTTGTTTCCTTACATCAAACTTTTCTACTCTTCTCGATTCTTTCTTTGTTCTTTCTCAATAGGCATGGTATCATGCATAGGATGTGCATTTTCTTTCCTGTTTTTCTGTTTCAATTTCTCTTCTTTTCAATTCTATTATTTCTTTCTTTCTATTATTTCTTTCTATTCTATTCTTTTTATTCTTTTCTTTCTTTCTTCCCAATCGGACTCGGTTGAGGCATGGATTTGGAACCCTGGCCGTGTGAGTGTATTCTCTAATTCTAGGTACAGTCCTCATCGACATGCACTTCTAACTGACTGTACAATTATTTTTTTTTGATTCTGAGGCCGTTCACTAAAGGTGGTGTGCGTGCGGGGCTAGGTCAGTCACAGGTTCCCCATCGCAACAACCTTTTCTTCTCTTATCTTTTTACACTTCTTTAAATAAAATTTCAGTTTTGAATCATTCTTTAATATTTCTCTTTTCTTTCTCTTTATTCTTTGTTCTTTAATGCTCTTTAATGCTTTTATGAGTATGTATGCATGTAGATGGGCTCATGATTATTATTCTTTTTAGATTCACATGTTTGGATGCAATATGGAATGTTAACATGTCATTCTCTACCATCTACAAACTCATCTCAAGATAACAAATAATCATACTCATACATGCACTTCTCTTTGACATTTCATCAAACAATTTATATGCACACACAAACTCTAACTTGGCTACAGTTCTACATCTCTTCTCGTCCACCAAAATTTAGAATCAAACTCACTACAATCAACGTCAAACCTGTCCAAGATTTACACTTCATAAATTCTACTCCAATTCTTCCACAATTCACCCAAAGTCTCATCAAACATCAAGTACACAAACACTACTTCTCATGGATAGTTCTAACCATCATTAAACATCCATTTCATCAACAATTCTTCATATGTAAGCACATACATGCATAAGAGAAATTCTCTACACAATATTACTCCAATCATGACTAGGGTTGGATTTAGTTACCTTAGATGTGAGCAATCTAACACTTTAATAGTCTTCCTTGATCCAACTCTCTTTCTTTTAAACCCTATGAACACAAATCATAAGAATTAAACACTTTCAAAATTAAATCTCACATCTTAATGCAAGGATCTTACCTAAGGATGCTTGGGATTGAAATTCCACTAAAAATAAACCGAGATCTATGAATTTTCCTTAAAAAATGATTGAAGAAATTTGAGAGAACTTGGGTGGAAAGTGGCGTGAATGGAAGGGGAAGAATGGCTAGGGTTTCATTCTTGAACTCTTAATATAATAAAATATTATTTATTAGCTTCCCATTTTACCCTTGCACTTTCTATGAAATTCCATCTATGTCGCTTAATCAATTACCATAATGCCCTCATTTTTATTAACTTCTCCATTTTATTCTACTTCTTTTCACTCCCCACTTTTTCAACTAATTATGAGTGAAAAGACTATTTTATCCCTAATGAAATTTTAAGAAAATCTCTTCACACTTGTTCAAGATAACTTTAACAAAATTCAACTAAGGGTATTAGGGCATAAATAAAGCTACGTACCTCGATGTGGGTGTTACACAAGCCCCCACAACTCAGCATGCAAATACTCTAAACAATTGGCAGCAGGTGAGTTCCCCTTTGGAAACTTAGCCTGTGTTGCTTGCCCATGATACATGTCTCACAAACTTAAGGGATTCAATGGGATCCTTACCAAATAGGCCTTGCTTGTGCAGGATGTCAAGGCTCTTCTGGCTCATGTGGCCTAGCCTTAGGTGACATTTCTCTATAGTAGTCAGGTTAGTAGAAAACAATGCAGAATTTAAACAATCAGAGTAGTAATTTCCACACAAGATATAAAGTCCATTTCTTTTTACACCCTTAAGCAATACACTGTTATTTTTATAAACGTTAAGGCACCCATTTTCAGCTTCGTAACAACATCCAGATTCATCTAAAGCACCCAATGAAATTAGGTTTCTTTTTAATTATGGAATATACCTTACCTTAGTCAGCTTGATAGTTTTACCAGTGTCTAGTCTTAGGGTTATATTACATATTCTCTAGACTTTACAGGCATTTTTATTACCCATATATACTATTTCTAACCTATTCTCCTCAAGGTCCTGAAACCATTCTTTATTGGGGCTCATATGAAATGAGCACCCTGAATCCATTACCCAGTCATTTACATTATCTGTTTTGGACACAGCTAAAACCTCAGATTCTTTAATATTAGACTTAAAGGTTGCTAGGTTGCTTTCAGTTCCCTCGTTTCTATTTCTTAAGCCAGGCATAGCAATTCTTTTTTAAATGACCAATTTTATTACGGAAGAAACTCTTCCTAGTTTCTCCCTTGGTTTTATGGTTCATCTTTCTTCTTTTCTTGTTCCTAGGGCCACTATCAGACTGGGCAGCATTGCCTAACTGGTTTAATTCACATTTTCCCTTAACAAACAGATTATTACCGGTTCTTCTTTGTACCTTAAGCTCTAATTCTCTGGCTTCTAGTCTTGAGACTATTAGGTCTAAGCTTGGAATAGTACTAGTATATTGAAGGGCATTCTTTACAACATGATACTCTTCAGTCAAGGAATTTAGCAAGATCATGGCTAAGTTAGAGTTCCCAAGTTCTTGATCTGTACCCTTCAACACTTGGGTCATTTTTAAAAACTCGTCAAGATTTTCATCAATGGTCCTATAGCTATCCATTTTATATGAAAACAAAACACCTTTTAAGTAAGCTAAGTTAGGAGCAGACTGGAAAGCATAAAGGGATTCGAGTTTACCCCATATGATAGTTGGAGTTTCATAACTGTCTACCTTTCTCATAACATTGTTGGAGAGGTTCATAATAATTAGGTTGTACGCCTCCTCGTCCACCTTTGCTTTCCTTTTCAGTTTCTCCTCTGACCATTTGGTTATATCTTTCTTTAGAGCTAGAGCTACCTTATTATGTGATAATAAGGCTTTCATCTTTTTCTTCCAACTGTTGAAATCAATTTTCCCATCAAATTAGGTGATTTCAACTCATGTAGTAGTCATAGTGAAGGGTTAGTGTTTGGATTTAGGGTTGACACAGGAAACCCTAAAAAAGTTTTAGGATCGAATTTGGACCAATTCAAAGAAACTAACAGGATAATCCAGGGTTTTTCAAGCCTTAGGATACCAATTTGACTGATTATCAAGAAACCCCTAATTTGTATAAACCCTAGGTTTCACGAACAACCAAGACAGGCCAAAAAAACCCTAATTTGAGCTCTAATACCATTGCTGGGTTTAATTCAAGCTCAATTCTAATCGATTTCACTATCAAACACACCTAACACACATAATACATGAATCAAACAAGAAAGAAAATGAAGAACACGAGAGATTTTTATAGTGGTTCGTTTTTCCCAATGGGATAAACTACATCCACGTTGAGCTCCTAGTAATTGAGGGCTCACTGCACTATAAGGATCAAGATGTTACAAATTACAAGCCAATCAACACTAATTACCCAAATCTCTCACTCGCACAAAAACCCTTAAATCAACCTGTAACCGTAACTAATAAGATAGCTTATACAAAGTGTCTCTACCAGAAGAAAAAGGCCTATTTCTTCTACTCACAATTACCACCAATTGTGACTCGATTACACGATTTGAAGGGAGCCTAAACGAAGAACCCTAGCATAGTCAAAAAATGCGAGAGAGAGGGAATTCTTCTACTGTGTATTTCTCTTGAAACTCAGCTTTATATAGTTTGACTTCCTAGATTGCTTTGCACCATTGGATTATGCTGGATTCTACGGCTGAGATTTCTCACTTAAGATAACCCCAAAACGGTAGCGTAGAGGCAGATGCAATGCGACACTGTTTAAAACTTCACTCAACAATAATCATTAATGAATGACTAGATTCATATCTCAAACTCTTTAAAATCCAAATATTTCTTTCCTTAAGTCTACATAATCATATTCTAGGCTTTAGTACCATGAATTTTGCAAAACATATTGGAAAATTACTTATTCTGTTAAGTAAATCTTAATAAAATAGTTCCCACAAACTAAATGGTGACATCTACGAAGTCCTCAAATTATTCATCTAGTCAACATAAAAGTTTTTTGAAATACCAATGCTTAATAATAAAAATAAACAACTCTAAAAGAACTAAGGCTGTGTTTGCTTCAAAGTAATCAATGTGGGAATGAGAATCTTATTGTTATCCCATGTTTTTTTTTTTTTTTTTAAATCATCGGGGTGTTTAGGCTAGGGGTGAAATTGAGTCAAGTCGAGTCGAATATTTGGTTAATCAAACTCGGCTCAAGTGCTATAGTACCAAATTCGAGTTTGAGTTTGAGTTCGAGCTTGAGAAATTGAGTTCAAACTTGAACTCGGTACCTAACATTGAAATTCAAGTTTGTATTATTGAGTTTTAGTTTAGTTTTTTTTTTAGTCCATTATTGCAGTTTGATAATACGAGCTTCAATCGAATTTGAGCGCTTTAATCGAGTTCGAGTTTGAGTTCTACTATGATCAAACTCAAACTCAAACTTGAACTCAAACTTGAACCCGACTTGACTAATGCCAAGCCAAGTTCGAGCCAAAATTGAGTTGCTTTTGAGTGGCTTAGCTCGATTTTCACCCCTAGTCTAGGCTAGCTATCATGCACTTCAACTAATCCTGGGGGCCCTGAAGTTAACGACTATGTAAGCCCTCCAGTGATGACCCCTATCAGGGGTCATGAGGAGTCTGGGGACTCAACTCGAGAGACCATTTGAATTAGATCCTCATTTGTTCTTTTACCATCAGGTCACCTATTCACATAGGGAATGAGAATCTTATTCTCTATTCCATGTTTGCTTTAACTACTTGGACATAGATTAAGACTCTTATTCTTTAAAAAGGATGGAGTGTCGTTCCTCCAAAATTTTGAGCTATTCTTGTTGTGCGAGAAAAATCTCTAGCCTGGACGGAACAAAGAAGCCCGGACTAAGTAAAGGAGCTTGGGACACCTCCTGGCGTGAAGCAAGTATCAAGCCCGGAAGAAGATATGCTTAGAGAAGAAACACGAGCACTCAATAAGAAAACGCAAACATAAGATGTGACTAGATCAAAAAGGGGGTCCACACCAGGAAAATATCTATCCCCTTAGACAAATCAGCTCACCATGTACAAGGCTACATACTCTGATTGAACAGCAACCGACCGTGCAAGCTCTACTTGCACTCCATGCAGCCTAGCCAAAAGGATACCTGTAAAGGCACCTACTGCCAGAGGGAACATCTATCATGAGCTACGATATATGAGGGTTATCTTCACGTAATTTGCTGATAACTTGAAGCAACCACTCCCTAGCCTTTTTCTTTACTTCGAGATTAGTTTTCTGTAACTACTTGTTCAAAAAGGAGATATGCTCATGAGCAAGCTCGAGCTCTCAGGCCTTCTCTTTGGTAGCTTTCTCTGTGATAGCCCACAGTTTGGCCCAAGATGTTTTAGTCTCCCTCTCACGACTCTGCTCTCCTGAAGCTCCTTTCCCTTCTATAGAATATTCAATTTTGTCAAACCTATGAGTTGTGTGTGTGCATAACAAATTTGTGTGCACATTGTATTCCAATCCTTTTATTTAGCTTGTTTCATCTGTTGTGTGTGTGCACATCAGTTCTTACTGCACACTGTTTGCCAGACTTGTGTCTTGGCTTATTTCATTTCAAGTGTGTGTGCACAATGGTCTATGCTTACACTCTCGCTTCAGATATCTTGCAACCTAACACGAGTTGCTTGTCTGATAAAGTGAAAAAGATATTGTTTATCTTTGTCTCTTGATATTTAGGACCTTTTAAATGTGTCATAATATCCTTAAGTGGTCTTTCGGAATACAGTTATCTTTCCCGATTTGTTTTGTGGTCCAAACCAAAAGAAGGAATATTTTCCTTATTTGGAAAAATATGGGCCAACCCCTTATTAGTTGATGTGGCACTATATTGTTGAGTAAGAAATCCTTCATTATGTATTACTCTTTCTTGCATAAATGAATCTAACTTTTTGATAGTTTGTTTCATTGTACTATGAATTTCTTAGAGTATTCTATCTCTTAAGGTTCATGGTCTATTCCCAAACTCACCATATCAAACATAGACTTGATGACTTTTGAAACATGATTCCTTTGCTGATACTGGTGCGTGGTGTCGGTGCTTGAAGCTTGGTGGTTTACAAGCTGCTCTCGGGTGTGTTCTCGACGAGAAGAAGCTCTAAGGAGTTGCTACACGTTAAGGATTCAGGGTGTGGTGCTAAGTGTAAAGTTGAACAGGGAGTTCTTTTTATTGTAACTTAGATCAGCTTTGAACTATATCTTGTAATATGTTTTTGACTAGTGGATTGCTTCGATCTGGACAAGGTCCCATAGATGCAAGCTAAATGTGGATTTAGCCGAACCATGTATATGGTCGTGTTTTTTACTTTCTGCACTTATGGTAGAGTTTGTGATATTTCTAATGAATGTTTTGCTTTGGGAAGAACATATTCTAATGCTAAACTTGTAAGGAAAGTGTTTTGCTGTTTGCCATGGAGGTTTATGTCAAAGGTCACTACCATTGAAGAATGCTGAGATTTGGATGCTATAGACATTGATGAACTAATTGGCTTTCTCCAAACCTATGGGCTGAATCTACAACGATGGGAAAAACCGAGCAAAGGTTTGGCTTTCAAACATAAGGTTGATTCTGATCCTTTTGATGACCGTGATTTAAGTTCTTTGGATGATGAAAATTGTGCTTTACTTACAAAGAATTTTGCAAAATTTTTAAAGAAAAACATGAAAAAGCCTCATAATAGTGGTTATGGTCGAAAACCTTTTGTGAAAAATCCTTATGACCATCAAACCCTTGGTACATTTACAAAGAAATTTTTAAAAGATAAAGCAAAGAAAAATAAAGGTATCAAGTGTTTTGAATGTGAGGGTTATGGGCACATACAATCTGAGTGTGCTAACACGCTAAAAAAGAAGAAAGGTAAAACCATGGCTGCCACTTTGAGTGAGAGTGAGCATGATGAGAGTGATGATGAGAATGTTTTGGCTTTCACTATGAATCAAGAAGATGTTAACAGTGAAGTTTCAGACGACACTGAAGATATCTATACTAAGCGACAAGAAGCATATGATAAGATGTATGACTAATGGCTAAAGGCTGTGAAAAAGTTGCAATCTCTTGTTATTGAGAATGTTTCCTTATTGAAATAAAAGAAAGCCTTGTTTGAAAAAATTGTTGTTCTTATTGCTGAACTAACTAAGGCCAAGGCCATTATTGATAAGTTGAATGCAGGTTCTTTTAAGCTTGATGAAGTGTTTGGTAAAGGAAAATCCTTTAGAGATCGGTATGGTTTGGGCTTCAGTTCTTGTGCTAGCACATCGAAAGCTGGTGCTAACATGTTTGTGAAAGCCATCGGAACTCATGCTGAAGGAACTGCTGTGAGATAGGATACAAAGGTATCAAAATTCATTCCTATTTGTCATTTTTGTAACAAGAAAGGTCACATCAGACCCAAATGTTTCAGATTCATTGCTTATTGGAAGAAAGTCTTTAAAAACCATAGTTTTGTTGCTAATGTAAATCATAATACTAATAATGGTTTTTCTTTCAAAAGAGTTTGGAAACCTAAGGCTGATGTGAACTGTTTTGTGCCTCATACTTCTTTGCTTGCATTTCAAAATGATCTTCGGTATCTAGATAGTGGTTGTTTAAGGCATATGATAGGTAATAAATCTCTCTTAACTGAACTTGAATCGATTGGTAGTAGACATGTCACTTATAGAGATGGGAAGAAAGGTAAAATTTTTGGCAAAAGATCAATTGTGCTTCCTGATTTTCTAGTTTTAAAAGACGTCTTACTTGTTAATGGTTTGAAAGCTAATTTGATTAGTATTAGTCAAATTTGTGACAAAAGATTTTGTGGTTCAATTTTCAAAGGGCAAGTGTCAAATCTTGAATGGTAAAGGTGTTTCTCTACTTGAGGGAGAAAGGTCAAATGAAAATTGTTACTTGCTTTCTAACCATGTGTCATGTTTTAGTTCAAAGGCAAATTCCACTAACTTGTGGCACGAGAAACTTGGTCACATGAACTTCAAGGACTTTGTGAGACTTTCAAAGAACGATAGAGTTAAGGACTACTAAAGCTTGAACTTCCAAAAGGTAATGTGTGTAGTCCATGTCACCAGGGTAAGCAAACCATAATATCTCATAAAGCCTTATCAAATCTCAATACCTCATGTGTTTTCGAATTGCTCCATATGGATCTAATGGGTCCTATGCAAATCGAGAGTTTGTGTGGTAAGAGGTATGTGTTTGTTTGAGTTGATGATTTTTCAAGGTATGCTTGGTTTGATTTTTTGTGTGAGAAATCTGATTCTTTTAATGCTTTTTAGAAATTGGCTAAAAGGTTGCTTGTTGAAAAGAGTTCTAAAGCTACAATAATAGTGAGAATTAGGAGTGACCATGGAGAGGAATTTGAGAATGCTGACTTTGCTAATTTTTGTGAATTGTAGGGCATATTTCATAAATTTTCAGCACCAAAAACACCTCAACAAAATGTTGTTGTGGAAAGGAAAAATAGAGTGCTTTAAGAGATGGCTAGGGTAATGCTTAACGCCAAAAAGCTTCCTACAAGACGTTGGGTAGAAGCCATTAACACGACATGTCATATTTCTAACAGAATTTACCTTAGAAAATGTACTGTTCAAACTCCCTATGAGCTATGGAAAGTTAGAAACCCAATCTCTCATATTTTCATATGTTTGGATGCAAATATTACATCTTGAATGATTGAGAGAATCTAGGTAAGTTTGACTCTAGGAGCGATGAAGGAATTTTTGTTGGATATTCTTCCAATAGTTGTGCATTTAGATCTATAATATACGTTCTAAAAAAGTCTTAGAATCCATTAATGTTGTGTTTAGTGATGCAGAAGATTTTTCAGAGTATTCTTAAGAATGTGAAATTCAAGACATAAATGTTCCTCGTGTGCTCACACAAGATAATGTGAACACTGCTGAATCTCCTGAACCTAAACGTTTGGCAAATGTGTTGTCACTTACTACTAATGCTATAGCAACGAGATCTGCTTCATGCAAAGAATCATCTACTGATTCATCATTGCAAAATGAGGGGATATAGCTGGTTGTTGATCTTTCTAATGAAAACCTTTAAAGGAGAAATCAAAGAAGAAAAGATCTACCAACATGGATTCAAAAAGGTCATCCACCTTCAACCATGATTGAAAATCTAAATGAGGTAATGGTTACAAGAAGGAGAAGACAAAATGAAATTAACCATCTTTGTTATGTGTCTCTAGCAGAACCTAAGAATGCCAAACAAGCTTTGGAAGATGAAAATTAGATTGAAGCAATGCAAGAAGAACTAGAATAATTTGAAAGGAATGATGTGTGGACGCTTGTGCCAAGACCATAATAGGTACCAAATGGGTTTTCGAAAATAAAATTGATGAGTTTGGTAATGTTATTAGGAACAAAGCTAGGCCTGTAGCTCAAGGATATAAACAAGTTGAAGGAATCGACTTTGATGAAAACTTCACCTCTATTGCTCGACTTGAATCAATCCGGTTGCTGCAATTTATTGCCTACTGCCTTCAGATCAAATTATTCCAAATGGATGTCAAAAGTGTCTTCTTGGATGGAATGCTCACTGAAGAAGTATATGTTGAACAACCGATTGGTTTTCAAGATCCCCATAAACCTGATCATGCATTCAGATTGAAGAAAGCTCTCTATGGTTTGAAACAAGCCCCATGGGCCTGGTATGAAAGGTTGACAACATTCCTTCTTGAGCATAACTATGAACGAGGTAATGCCGACAAAACCCTTTTCATTAAGCGTGCTAATAATGAAATCATCTGTGCACAGATTTACGTTGATAATATTGTGTTTGGTTCTACATCACATTCACATGCTCTTGAATTCATTTGTCTAATGAAAAATGAGTTTGAGATGAGTATGGTAGGGGAATTGAGTATGTTTCTTGGTCTTCAAATTAAACAAATGAACAATGGCATGCTTGTTTCCCAATCAAAGTATGCAAAAACATGTTGAAAAGATTTTATCTTGAGAATGCAAAGCATGCTAGAACCCTTATGAGTGTTACCCTTAAGCTCTGAAAAGACAAACATGGTAAAAAGGTAGATAATGAGATGAACCGAAGCATGATTGGAAGTCTTCTTGACTTAATTGCAAGTCGGCCTGATATTTGCTTTAGTGTTGGTATTTGTGCTAGGTTTCAAAGTAATCCATCTGAGCTGCACTTGAATGCAGTGAAAAGGATCATGAAATATGTTTCAGGTGCATGTGATTTTGGCCTTTGGTACTCATTTGATTCTAGTAGTTGTTTGGTTAGATATAGTGATACGGATTGGGCAGGAAGTTTAGATGATAGGAAGAGTACTTCGGGTGGATGTTTCTATCTTGGAAACAATCTTGTCACATGATACAACAAGAAGCAAAATGCAATCTCGTTGTCCACTGTCGAGGCTGAGTACATTGCCATAGGGAGTTGTTGCACTCAAATTTTATGGTTAAAGCAAATGTTGAATGATTATGGTGTTGATCAAGATTGTGTGACAATTTTTTGTGATAACACGAGTGCTATTAACATTCTAAGAATCTAGTCCAGCATTTTAGGACTAAGCACATTGACATAAGACATCATTTCGTTAGAGAGTTAGTTAAGGAGAACATCATTGCACTTGCTCATGTGAACACAAAATCCCAATTGGTTGATTTATTTACTTGACCATGATACTTTTGTTTTCTTAAGGAAGTCCATTGGACTACTTTAACTTGAATAGTTTTTCATTTTAGTTGATGAATAAAGCATGAACATGCTACTTTTATTTTTGTTTGTCAAGTCTCCTTGATATGTGCTAGCATTCTAATTGTCATTTATTTTCTCTTATTTGTGTGCTAACTTTGATATGTTGTGTCCACTAAGACTCTCTCTATAACATGACCTTATTGCATCATGAGTTGATTGTCCATTCTTTTCATCATCATGAAAGAGCTACCTTGCATGAAGTGGGAAAGTTGTTTTGAGTAACTTTCTGATTTGTAGAGACCCCTATACTTTGGAAAATCTACCATTAAGAGGACTACCTTCTTACAAGTATGAAAGCTATATTTTGGTTATGTTTATGAGAGTTATTTGCCCTTTGATCAAAATGAAAAGAAAAATCTTTATTTACTATGCTGATAAAGAAAAATGCAAAATATAGTTAGGCATGAAGGAAGGGGGAGCTTCTCTTGCAAAAATTTAAAATTGACCAATGTGTCATTTTACCCCTTGAGACACTGTCACACACTAAGACAAGCTCTTGGAAATTATCTCATTTGTGTGTGATTACAGAAGTGCTGTTTTGACTGCACTATGTTGACAACTTCCGTATGAGTTTTTGGGCCTTTTAAGATTGAAAATTTGATCTCTTTAGTTGTTTTGAACAAATTGACTATTTTGACCTTAAAAAATTCATGTGAATCATTTCATAATTTTAATTTTATGTTCTTTAAATTTTGCTCAATAAAGTCTAGTCTTTTGAAAATTTTTAATGTTCTTTTGGGATGTTGTGTGCTCACACAATTGCATATGTACACTCATTGGGATATAGTTCTATTTTTGGTAAAACTCTTTTTTTAGAATCTCAAAATCGTCACCTGCCATAAATGCGTTGCCCTATTTTTCTTTGTGTCAGTCTTCATTTTCTAAAACCTTCTTGCATCGCCTGTGTTCTCTGTTCTTCACAATTTTTTTTCTCTAAAAATTTTTCACTAATTTTTCCTTGTTCTCACATGGAATCAAGAAAGAAAGCATTGGAGGATCCGAAAAGAAAAGACGAATCTTTGGGAAAGAGATTCTTGGCAATGAAGAAAGCTAGATTGTGGAGTCAAAAGCAGCCAAAAAACTCTTCTCCTCCAACAAATGATTCAGATTCTGAAAAGGGAAGCCAAGAGAATGAATCAACTCACTCAACCTCACCTAGTTCATCCCCTATTTCTAGTGATCACCAAAACTCAGAGTGCTCACAGAATGAGTCAGCCCCTGCCTCACCTGATAAGATGCCTGAAAAATCTTCTTCGACGTCAGATAGCGCCTCAAAGAACATGCCGATAGCCACTCTGAAATCGCACAAAGAAAGTCCTTCAAAGAGCACGCCTTCAAAGACTCTGACTCCTACAAAATTGGCGAAAAAGAAAGGAAAAGCCATCATGGAGGAGCCTTCGTCTGGTAAAATTTCTCCTTTTGTTTTACCAACTATTGAGAATAGATTTAGGAGCCATATTGTCAAGAAGACAATTATGAGCGAAGTGAATGTCAGACTAGAAGACTTTGATGAAAGATGGAAATTGGTTAGGGACTATCACTGGGCTGGCTGCCCCTGTACAAACTCTTGTCCAAGAATTTTATGCTAATTTTGGCTTTGACAATGCTGACTTATAATCGAACATACATAATGATAGCGTTTATGTTAGAGGACATTGGGTCTTGTTTACAAAAAAAATGTTGTAAGGGATGCTCTTGGCTTGAAGAAGAGCAAAAACAATTTTGGTTTGAAGAGTTTAGACTTAGACAAAATTGTCAAAGTCATCACTAGTGGTTCAATTACTGTTTGGCCGAGAACTGGTGTTCTTCAGCCTGGTGTACTCACACCATTTTATAGATTGTTGTTTAAAATCTCACTAACAAATTGGTCCCCTTCAATGCACAATTCGACCGTCGGACTTGAATGAGCACAACTCCTCTATGGAATTGCTCAAAGGAAAAAGATTGACTTGGCTGAATTGATTTTCACTAGTATTAGAGTTGCAGTGCAATCAACTCACTCTTTGCAGATTTTGTGCTTTCCTTCTTTACTTTACAAAATCATTTCCACTTACAAGCCTAAATCCTATGGAGTGGAACCTGTTTTGAAGATAAAGACTATCACCAAGAAGTTTTTTTGACAGCTTAAAGGGAACTTGCCACCATATTCCTCAATTGATCAAGCAAGGACTAACACTTGACAGTCCAAGCTTTTTGTTGCCATGCAAGACTTGGAGACTTCAATGGAGTTTTTCTTTCAATATGTGAAGGAAATTCACATTTCTCTCTGCTCACAAATGGACAAAATAGAGGTTGATATGAAAAAGAAGAAAAAGAAGAAAGAAAAGATTGTTCTGACAGAACCTACTGATCTGAATGTGGTACCTCCTACTGTTCCAGTTGATCTTGCTGTCATTCCTGCTTTTGCCATACCTACTGAAGATGCTATGCCAGTTGAAGAAGAACATGCTGTTGATGAGGAAAAAGAAAAAGCTGCTGATGACGATGAACAAGAAACTCCTAAAGGTGCAGTTGCTCAAATAGATTCTCATGTGCACATTGACCTGCTTCTCCAATTCAAGATGAAGCTATTGACATCTTTCCTACCGCAATTCTAGAAGTTCAAGTGGAGGACTCACATGTTACCATCATTGCCCCTCCACAATGCATAACCAAGAGGAAAGTTGGTCGCTCTTCTCTACCCTCTCGAATGTCATCAAGACTTTTGAACAAAGAGGGGGAGTAAGAAAGCATGTGGGAGTTTATAGTTTAGTTATGTTTAGTTTATTTATGTTTTGGATAAACTTAGAATTTTTTTTGTTATCTCTCTATGAAGAAGTTTGTTACTTTGTTGGCCTTTTTTTTTTTTTTTTAATTTTTTGAACTCCTTGATCTTACTTTGATGACTTTATTTTTTCATTTACTAACCATGTGTTTTCATTTGTGTTGTTTTGGTTATTTTGTTTTCATGTTTGTTTGTGCAAATCTGTAGGTCTTAAATGGTTGATTTAAACAGGTTTGCACTTGATCTCTTTTATTATGTTTTTTGTTCATAGGTTTGACAAAGAGGGAGAATGTAGAATATTCATTTTTTTCAAACTTATGAGTTGTGTGTGTGCACAATAGTTATGTGGGCACACTGGCTACCAATCCTTTTATTTGGCTTGTTTCACCTATTGTGTATGTGCACATCAGTTCTTAGTGCACACTATTTGCCAGAATTGTGTCTTGGCTTGTTTCATTTCGAGCGTGTGTGCACAATGGTCTGTGCTTACACTCTCATTTCAGATATGTTGGGTTGCATGTTTGATAAAGTGAAAAAGATATTGTTTATCTTTGTCTCTTGATAATTAGGACCTTTTACATGTGTCATAATATCCTTAAGTGGTCCTAGAGAATAAAGTTATCTTTCCCGATTTGTTTTGTGGTCCAAACCAAAAAAAGGAATAATTTCCTTATTTGGACAAACATGGGTCAAACCCTTGTTGGCTGATGTGGCACTATATTGTTGAGCAAGAAATCCTTCATTATATAATACTCTTTCTTGCGCAAATGAATCTAACTTTTTGACAGTTTGTTTCATTGTACTATGAATTTCTTAGAGTATTCTATCTTTTAAGGTTCAAGGTTCCTTTCTCTGTTGTGCCAAAATTTCACCATATCAAACATAGACTTGATGACTTTTGGCACGTGGTTCATTTGTTGATGCTGGTGCATGGCGTTGGTGCTTGAAGCTTGGTGGTTTACAAGCTGTTCTTGGGTGTGTTCTCGCCAAGAATAAGCTCCAAGGAGTTACTACATGTTAAGGATTCAGAGTGTGGTGCAAAATGTAAAGTTGAATAGGGAGTTGTTTTTGCTATAACTTAGATCAGCTTTGAACTATATCTTGTAATGTGTTTTTGACTTACTGGATTGCTTCGATTTGGACACGATCCTATGGATGTAGGCTAAATGTGGATTTAGCCGAACCATGTATGTGGCTATATTCTTCACTTTCTGTACTTATGTTTGTTGCGGTTAAAAACTGGGAATTTCTTAATCAACTTGGTAATGTTCCGTTGCACGTTAAAATGGATACTTAAACACCGAAGTGTGTTAATCAATCCCCAACACCTTCTCTTGAAGTTCCTTTTCCTTCTCCTGAAGCTCTTTTTCCCTCGAGCTTAGTTCTCTAGTGAGCTTCGCCACCTTCAACTAAAGCTCTCTATTTAGATCCTCCTCCTTCTTCAGCTCCTTCTTCTGAAAATTGACCGTTTTTAGAAGAACTTCTTTTTGCTCTGGGCGCTTGTCCACTAGAACTTGAACATCCCTTGCAATCATATTAGTTGCTGTGAGGGTTTTCCTCAACTTGACGACCTCCTCCTTTAGCTCTTGAGTTTTGTCATTGGAGGAGAGTTTTGTTTTGTTGTGGGCAATGTACAAGGCAAGAGCAGCCTGCAAAGGAGAAAGAATACAAGTTAGTCATAAAAAGGGGATTTTCAACTGATCTCAACAAAGATCGCGAAAAGAAAAGTTTCGTACTTGATTCTGCATTTGAAGTGCTGTCATCAGCAGGTCAAAAGGCTTGGCCTTCTGATAGCTTTCGAAGGTCGTCTCCAGTTGGCACTAAAGCATGATAAAGAGCAGAGGCCGCAAATGCTCGAGGAGCATCTTGATAAGATCTAGAATGGAATCATTGTGATCCATCACCTCAGAAGTCTCCCCGGTCTTTTCTTGAGTGGCCTCACCGATTTTCTCTTGAGTAGCCACTGGCATGTCCTTCGGATGAGCTTCGATGGAGGGACGACTTTGACAGCCACCACGGATCCACCCTTGGGATCCTTAGCTGGTCAATGCTCAAGTTTGTTGGAAGATCCTTAGAGGGTGCAATTAAATATTAAAGAAAAATGAAATGTTGGTTTAGGATATGAATTCAGATTTATGCCTGCTAGTATTGACAGATGGCACATATTAATAGATTCCTTAGGCCAGGTGTTAAGCAACAATACATATGGGTATTTTTTTAATCTTTGCTTTAGTTTATGTTTTTCTACTATTCAATGGGGTCCAAATGGCACTTAACATATAGATCTTTGCATTATAGCAGTGGGATACATTATAATATGATTCAGTAATGTTAACTGATACTTTAACATGAACCAAAGTGTGGAGTATTTTAGCTGATATTGATATATATTATGCTGTACATGATATAAAGCCAGAGGATGTTGGGCTAAGCAATAGGCTGCAGAAGATCTTCAGTGCTCAAGATGCAGCTAAAGGGCATCTAATGGAAGATGGAGTTAAAGGGTCTCCAATTGTGACATACACAACCATATACAAGTTTTCGAAATTTTCGGTAAGACCAGATAGTTCTCATTGGTTAATTAGTCAGTTTGTTGTTTTATATCTGCATATGAAACATAATGAAATAGCCCTTTTACAGTTCTAAATAGGATGAACTGAAATTTGAATGTTCCTTTTGTAGTTTTATCATAGTATTTTTCCAAATCCTACTTAAGTAATTAGCATTCTTTTTGTTACTCCTTTGTGCAACTATGCCTTTTCTTTCTTCCTGCAACTGCTGTTATCCCCTTGCATAACCATCCGGAAATGACTGTGTTTAGCAAACTCCTTCTGGGAACAATGCACATAAAATCGTATGATTTGGTTGATCCAGTGAGCTCCCATGACTCTCCGCCACATTCACAACGTGAGTATTCCGTACACAATCGAGTTTGCACACGCACACACACACACACTTCACTAGTTACGCATACTAACTTGAATGAGGTAGAGAGAAATCATTTATGTACCAATGTTGCGATGAATTTGCAGCTAGATTCGCAAGGTTAGTAGCGGACAATAATTTCACAGCGCCTTGCGACACTTCTGTATTGTATCCAACCACCGGTGGCAATATCCACGAATTCACAGCTATTACAACGTGTGAAGTGCTAGACGTGCTTAAACCTCCCTATTCGAAAGCTGATGATCGAGACTGCTCACACTACGAGGAGTTTCCATTCTCTGCTTTTTCAAGTAAGTGAAACTTGACAATCTAAAGATATTAAATTAATTTCTCTTATCCAATTTGAAGTTGTGAACAGAATTTGTAAATCATTTCTCACTGGTGAATCTTATATATGCAGAAAATTCAGTGAATACGGAGGAGGGTGAGTGTTATAGGTGGTTGGAAGAGATTGAAGTGTCGGAGAATTCACAGATGGATGAAATTGAGTACTTAGGTCCACATATTGATGATAAATAGTAACTAGTTATTTCATTTTTAGAAAGCTTCACACTATAATTTCTTTTTTTCTGTCTTAAGATAATGTTCTTTTTGTAATACAGAAGATATCTTTTTGTTGGGTTGAAATTTCACAATGTTGATAGTAAAGTATCTTTTCATGTATTTGATGTACAACACGATACACTTTTGTTGACAAAGAAAACAATGGCCATTTTAGGTTGCAACTAGACCATTGAAGTTGTAGTTGATCATTTATATTGGTTTTGAACAAAAAGATAAGATTGATACAAATTAGAAATAGGGAGTCAATTAGCCTTTGAAGTTTGAATAAGTCATGGGGGGCAACTTCTCTCATCTTTTTCAGCCTTCATTTCTAATGTTAATTCAGTCATTGAAAACAACCATTCTTGAGTATCTTTAAATGCCCTTGTAAATTTTCTAAACAGCTTCGTCAATATTATACATACATATAGTCCACAAGAAGATTGTTTTTTGAAGTCAAATTGAACAAAATGAGTAATTTTATTATATAATATTAATTCTAGAGGAACCTTGTTTTTGTTAAGTCAGTGACTTGGCTGAAGACATGTAAAAAATGGGCTGTCCACCATATTTTCTAGGCCCATTTGGTCGATTGTGCTGTACCAACTTAAAATTCAGAGTTGTTTTCCACTAAACTACTGATGCTTAAATACTTTACCAATGGAGTTCCAGTGTGTATGGAACTTTAGGCTTTTATTCGGTGTGAAAATTAATCATCATCAAATATTAAACTATTTTTTGGGTAAATGGTAATATTATAAAGAATGAAAAACACAACCTAAAAAAGGGACTACCCTTAAACACTGGAACCTTGGACAGGCCCAAGAACTTAAAAAAAAAATCACACACCAATGTCTACCACAGGCACAAGCAAAAAAAAGCCTAAGTGTTCCACCAATCACCTGAAAAGTGTCAATACAAAAAACTAACTAGTCCATCACCAAGAAAAGGATGGCTGGAGTAAAAAAAAAACCCAGGTGAAAGTAAATGTAAAGTGAACAATCAGTAATACTACACTCATAAACCATTTTTACTAACTTTCTCTCATAAACGCGACGTGTCAGCTAGTAATTGATTAGCATGCAATAGGTCCTACTTGCCCAACAACGAGTCTCATCTTATCAAATGCAAAATGACCAATTATAAGCTACCATAGTCAGCGTTTGTGAGAAAAAGTTGTGAGAAGTGTTTGTCAACCTACTTTGTTTGTGAACAAAACAAAATCTATAGATTGACCTCCACAGCTGCAGCTACCAAACAAACAACGAAGAGAAATACCCACATTCCTATTACAGATACAGAAGAATCTGCAAGATCCTCCTCAAATCATACTGTATCTTTTATCAAAACCCAATCCCATGATTCTAGGCAATCTCTTGATTATAGACAATAGCTATAGATGGAAATGTTGACTTTGTACGAAATTATCCTTGTGTAATTTTGCCTTTAATTCATAAATGAGACATGCACCATCTGACAACTTTAGGTGGTTTTTCAAACTTGTCATGGTATCAGTAGTCCTAAGGATTCACTCTGTCGATCCAATCCTCTGAAACTCTATCCCTTACCCTGTCTTTCAACACCATGGCCCACCTCTTGTCCATCAAGTTATCTTCTTCCAACTTTCTCCTCTGGCGTAGTCAAATACTGCCATTGCTGCAGTGTCAACATCTCCTTGGATACGTTGATAGCTCCATCACACCTCCTTCTGCAATTATCGATCTGGTGCCTCTGCCATTGTCTCCAACATTTGCTCAATGGCGCAGATTGATCAACTTGTAAAGTCTCCTCCTTGCTTTGTTGACTGAAGAAGCCCTGTCTATTGTTGTTGGCCTGACCTCTTCGCATGTAGTCTGGTCCACTTTAGAGACCACCTTCAGTCTCGTTCCAAATCCATTAGCTGCGTTTAAAAGATGATTGCAGCATATGAAGAAAGATGCTCGTCTGTTGTTGAATATTCCCGTGAGTTCATCTATTTGTGACCTTGCTGCCATGGGTCGCTCTGTAGATGACCTCGACAAAATACATTGGTATTATGTGGACTTGGCTCTGCTTTTCACCTTTTCTACTCACGTTATCTCTTTCATCTCTTTTTTCTTTACTGAATTGTTCCCATGACAGAGAGTTTATGAAAATTTTGTTAAATCATTGGAGCTGCCTTCCACGGGATCTACTTTTGTCGCCTTCATTGCCTCTCACAGTAACATCTGCCCTGCTTGTAGGGGTGCTCGTGCTTCTCATGGGGGTCATAGTCGTGGTGGTGGTCGTCATCACACAAACCGTCTTATCCGTTGTCAATTTATCATAGGGAAGGGCTTACGCCACTTCTTTCCTTGACGCGTACTCCCATTCCTCAAACGCTACCAACCGTGGAGGCTTTTACCTTATGCACACTAAATGATAATCAGGCTTCTGATTGGTATACGACACTGGAGCCCTACGCACGACTAAATGCTACTACGTTGGACAAGTCTGTACGTACACTGGTAAGATCGTGTTATTGTCGGTAATGGTGCCTCTCTTCCTATTTCTCCCACCGGTACCCTATCTCCAACCTCTTCCTTACTTTAAAAGATATCTTAGTTGTGCCTGGCTTAACCAAAAATTGATTTCCATCAGTAAACTTACCCTGATTTCCCCTTTTCTATCACCTTTACCAATGATCGCTTTATTATAAGAATCAAGTCACAAGAAAGGTGGTGGCAACCGGACGGCGTGAAGACGGTCTTTATGTGTTAAGCGTGGACATCAATATTTAATTTATGTTTTCTCAATAATTGTCCTCGAGCTTCATTTGATGTTTGCATGCTCGTTTGGGTCATGTTTCTCACTCTATTATTTTCTCTTTGAATAAAACATCAATTATGTGGATTCTTTGCTTCCTACTCCCACCATTGTTCTAGTTGTCAACTTGCAAAAAGTCATAGACTTCCATTTCAACATAATGCAAACGGGCATCTCATTTGTTCTAGTTGTCCCTTTCAAAAAGTCATGATTCCATTTCACATAATGACAACAGGCATCTCATGTTTTGGATCTTATCATTGTGATTTATGGGGTCCATCCCCGTTCCATCAAATTTGGGTTATAAATATTATGTCATTTTTGTTGATGATCATTCCCGATTTACGTGGCTCTATCCTTTGAAATTTAAATCCGATTTTTACCGCATTTGTCTTCAATTTCAGAAATTTGTGGAAAATCAGTTTTCATTAAAATCAAGTATTTCAAACTGATGAGGCACTGAATTTACCAATCATAATTTTCGGGATCATTTACAACTGTCATTCATCATCAAATGTCTTGTCCTTATACACCGACCCCAAAAGGGCCTGTGACGTAAACATTGTCATATAACTGAAACGTTTTAGTGATCTCTTTCACTCCATGTCCCTCTGAATTTTGATAGATGCTTTAGCACAATTGCTTTCACCATTAATCGTGGCCCACGCCTCCTATTGATGCCTTGTCTCCTTTTGAGCTTCTTATGGTAGTCTCCCATTTATTCCATTTCATCCTTTTGGCTCCCTTGTATTTCCATACTTACATGATTATGCTTCTCACAATTAGCCCCTTGCAGTCGTCCTGTGTTTTTCTTGCTATAGTATGTCTCACAAAGGTTCATTGTTTTGATCGTTCCACAATCATGTCTTTATTCCAGGCGGTGCTATTTGGATGAACTTACACTACAGAAAAAGTACTTTTTGCAACCATTTTTTTGCAACTAGGCAAAAATAGTTGCAGATACCCCACATTTAGTTAATTCCATTAGTCGGCCAAAGGGAATAATTCTAGGGCCCATTTATTCCCACCTTTAGTGTCTAAAATTAATACTTTGCGACTAATGATTTGTTGCCAAAATATCATATCAGCAACTAATTTATTGGTTGTCAATTCTTATGCGAACAACATTGACAACTACAACAAGAATTCTGCAACTAAAATTATGGTTACAGAAAACATTATTTGCAACTACTGATAGTTGCTAAATTAGATGCAAATATTTATTAATAATTTGTAACTATTTTTATTAGTTTAAAAATAATACAATTACCGAAATCCAAGCTTTTGACAATAATTACAAAGGGCCCGGGGTACATTTGGCAACTAATTATTTGTGCATATTACAACTAGTTGCAAAAGCTCATGTATAGCAACTAAAATGTATTTAGTCACTAAAGTTGATGAATTTTTTGAACCTAACTTTCTCGGTAATAAAAAAATATTATTTTATTTGTGATCAAAATTATTTTTGCATAACTAATTAGTTAGTTCGCAAATTTCTTCTTTTGACAACTAAGATTTTAGTTGCCAATGTATGTAATTTTGAATGCCCTATGTTTCCGCTTGAAATAAATTGAAATTTGGGTATGTTATTTTCGCATCTAAGTTAGTTGTTATTAGGATTGACATCTTAGACTTTAATTTCCTTATTAGGATTTGGGATTCTCTGCAACTCTTAACCCAAAACTGAGAAAAAACAATTGTTTTCTTTTGCTTTTAAAAACACTCATTTCGTGTTTTGGCCATTGCCTGCCTGCCTCCTCTCAAAACTCAAAAGCCAGCCCTGTCCTTTCTTTTCTGTCCTCTTTTTTAGGGTTTCTACTTGTTAAGAGAGAACCTTGGGAAAAGTGGCATTGTTTTTTTTCAACAAATGGCTTTCTCTCTCTCCTTAGATCTATGCCCACCGTTTCTCTTTCCAGCGCCGCTGACTTCTCTTCTCTCCTCCGATCGTCTCAAGGTCCGATTATCGTCCTCTGTTTTGCCTTCGATTTTTAGAAGCTCCGTTTGGTTGTTGTTGACTGAACTGAGCTGGAATCTCAGTTGCCAACAGTATTCAACCCATCAAAGCCACTGCTACGAGTTGCCACCCATAGTTCAAAGTAAGAATAAAAGGATTTCATTTAGTGATTCATAATCTTGGAAACTGTTTAATAGTGTGCGATCTATTTTGTTTTGTTAGAACGGAGCGTGGGAGCACAAAGATTGGAATCAATGGTATGTTTTACTCTGTGGAACTATTCTTTGTTTTGCTTATTTTGACTTTGAATGGATTTGCCTTGCGAAAGTAGTTGAGGGTTGTGTTCATCTCAACTAAATATTTAACTATTTGTTAAGTTCTCTTTGGTTGGTGGATGTTTAACTATTAAATAATGATTCATTTGTTATTTTCTGTGCAATTTTTTATTGAAAGTTTCAGTGGAAATATAAAAGTGTTTGGTTGAGTCTTTTTTTGCTTCATGATTATGTTTGGTAGTATAAACTTTTTCTTCCCTATAAATGATCTTGACTACAAAAATGACCTTTCAAAATGTGCTTTCATTTCAATTTCCATTTCCATTTCCGCCTTATCTGTACTCTATTTTTTTATTTATTTTATTTATTAAAACCTGCTGATTCTCACACCGCTTATATCTCAAACAACTCCTTCAATTTCCAATGGATTTAGATTGGATTTCTTTAATAAAGAAATTCAATCTACATCCATTGGAATTTCAATCTTCTTTCTTTTCTCCTCCCATCGCCTTAATTTTAACGCTTTCCATTTTTTTTGAAATTGATCAGCTTACTTCTGATTTCTTATCCAATTGTTAGTTATTTATATTCATTTATTATTAATTTATCCATTCATTTTTAGATTTTTTATGCTTATGTGGTTGGTGACGACTGCAAATTTGAAATCAGAAAATATTTTTAAATTTTCTGGTTAATGTTTTGATGATCATATGTTTTTTTTAAATGTGTGTTTGATTACAATTACAATAACAAACAAAACGGCAATGAAAACCTCCAGTTTATGCTAGGGTTATTGCTGTAATGGTTTCCTGAAATGGGTTTATGGTTTATAATTTTGTTGTGATCATTTTAGAATCAAGTCTTGGATAAGAGTGGAATATGAAAGGATGGCAGATCTTATTTTAGATATATAACAGCCTTAGTGGAGGAGGATTTTATGTTTTTAATTTTATCTTCTGGTTATCTGGTCTGATTTGTATATTATAGTTTGTGTGGTTGTTTAACTAGTTCATTTATCTTTAAGTACCTTTGCTGAGTTTTGAAATGTATATAAAAGAAACTGAATTGATTTTTTATGCCAGTTTTGTGTGTTGTTTTAATTTTGTTGTTACATTCAGTGTATACTGGTTAGTTCTTTTGTAGGTGTTATTATATTCTTTAATGACTACAAATTTGAAAATGAAATGTTTTCTTTGTAACGATCGCTTCTGCTTTCTGGTTTAACTGCAGGTTTTTGGACTCTGAACAACACGTGAAATGAGGGTTTATAATAAGAGGCATGGGAGAAGCACCAGGGAATCAATTGTATAAGGGAGCAGCTCAAGTGTGAAGAGAAGCAAAAAGGTAGAATAAACAGGTGGCGACAGATAAGTGGCTGAGAATGGAATCTGTTAGGGAAGGAAGTGAATAAAAGGAGCATAGAGGTTCAAAAGGCATCAGGGAGAAGAAGTAAAAGGGGAGGTAGCTGGCCCTCGAAGTCCACGTAGCAGTTCCATTTTTTTCTTTGTTGTTTGTTAATTGAATTCTGGTGTTGAGAAGTGTCCTACATGAATGTAATCTGACTTTACCAGGAAATACATACTTGAAGTTCTGAATGTTTAGATTGTTATACTTATGGTTGAATATTTGATGCTGAATTTGTGGATGATTGAACTAGTACAATAGAGTAGTTTCGCAACAATTTGGTATCAGAGCACGCGTGTGGGTAATGGTAGCAACGAGAATGGAATCAAGACTAGAAAGGTGGAAAGAGAAGTGACGAAATTGGGGCTGACATGGGAACTATTCGTGAGTGTAGGGTAAAGTACAAAGTTGGATGAGAAAAAGATGAAGAGAAGCTGGGTGAGGTGAACCATCCATCCAGGAACGTGAGAAACAAGGGTGGGGAGAACCAAACGGGATCAATGGATCTGGAATTTCAGGACAGAATCAGAGTGAGGTAGGAGGACGTAAACTGAGTTACCCATTTTTATGGGTGAAGATCCGTATGGGTGGATTTTTAGAATTGAGAGGTACTTCAGTCTAAATGGAATTCCATGAAAGGAAACTCACAACTGCAACAGTATGTTAGGAAGGAGAAGCCATTAACTGGTATTAGTGGATGGAGTCAAGCACCGGTTACCTCATGGCCATTGTTCAAACTCGCCTTAATTCAAGATTTAGTAGATCCCAAGAGAGTAACCCTTACGAGACACTCTGGCCATGACACAAACCGTACAGTTGCAGAATTTGACACAGGTTTGAGGCGATAGCTGCTTTGTTGGTGGAAGAGAAGGAAGAAATCTTGAGTGCTGCTGCGTTTTTGAATGGACTGAGGGTAGAGATTCGGGCCGAATTAAGACTGATCCAGCCTAACACACTTCTTCAAATCATAGAGAGACCCATAGGGTGGGGAACCATTTGGCTTTAGAGGAGGCAAAGAATGGCCCACAGAAGCAATAGGTGGAATGGCCTGGTATTCATGTTGGTTCAAATAACTTTGGATCCTGAAATTTTAACCCAACTTTTAACCCAATTACACCCTGACCCTTCACTCAATCCCCAACGCAAATGAAGCCCTAAAATCAAATGCATTTTCAATTCAGTCTCCAATGTGGGACAACGAAACACAGAGAGTAACACCATGTTTCATCGATTCATTCTTCTCCTCGCGAACCGCGTCTACAACTTTCAGGCCCTTCGACAGAGTTCATCCACCACGACGTGATTTCCCTTTTCAAGATGACAGAGGCAGAAATACAACGAAAAAGGGAAAAGGGCTTGTGCTTCAAGTGTGATGGAAGTATTTCTTTGGTCATAATGTGGTGAGAAGCAATTTCAAGTAATTTTAGTTGACGAAAGAAGAAGAGATCCGGATCTGGGTGACGTGGAAATCAGTGAAGCAACAATGGAAGAACAAGGCCAAGGTAATGTTGAACTTTCTTTGAGTTCGGTTGTTGGAATCAATGGATCAAAAACGATGAAGTTGAAGGGGATATAATGGTTAGGAGGTGATTATCTTGATTGACGTGGGGCTTTCCACAACTTCATTAGTAAGGAGATTGTAGAAAAGTTGGGCATTATTGTGACACAAACACAGTCGTTTGTGGTGTGTGTTGGAGATGGATATAAGGTAAGGAGTGAGGGCGAATGTAAGGCAGTATGTTTAGAAGTTCAGGAGGTACGAATAATTCAAGATTTTTTCCTTTTGACATGAGTAGTGCAGATGTTGTCCTCGGTATGGCTTGGTTAGAAACGTTGCGTGAAACTACAATGGATTGGAGAAACAGGTAATGAAATTTCGGCTGGGTAAAGAAATGGTGACTCTTATAGGTGATCCGGCTTTGAGTAAAACAATGGTTTCCCTTAAAGCAATGATCCAAACATTGAAGAGTGAAGGAACTGATATCTGGTCGATTTGGGCAATTACAAAACAATCGGATGAAGATGCTAGTGTCAGTAGTAGCCTGTTGTCAGTGTTAGCAAAATTTCAGTCTGTCTTTAGCAAAATTCAGTCTGTCTTTGAGCCTTTGCCGGTTTTACCACCAAGTAGACCTCAAGATCATGCCATTCGATTAAATCCTGATCCCAAACCCCAAACCTTCGACCTTACAGATATCCTTATTACCAGAAAAATGAGATTGAGAAAATCATTAGTGAAGTTAGCTTCGGGATTATTAAGCTGAGTATCAGTCCTTTTTCCAGTCCGGTTCTGCTGGTTAAGAGAAAAGATGGTGGGTGGCGGTTCTGCGTTGATTACAGGGCACTCAACAAAGTAACATCCCAGACAGGTTTCCCATTCCCGCCATTGACGAGTTATTCTGACCTTGGAGGGCCAAGGTATTCTCCAAGCTGGATTTGAAGTCCGGGTACCACCAAATTAGGGTGCGACCAGAGGATACCCACAAGACAGCTTTCCGAACTCACGAAGGGCACTATGAATTCCTCGTTATGCTTCGGGTTGACCAATGCCCCATCCAAATTCCAAGCCTTGATGAATGAGGTTTTTTGGCCATACCTTCGGAAGTTTATCTGTTTCTTTGATGATATTCTGGTGTACAACAAAACAATGGATGACCACATGCAGCACTCAGTCTCACGTTTCAGACGCTGCTAAAACATCAGTTATGGGCCAACCGAAAGAAGTGTTTCTTCGGACAACCCCAATTATAATATTGGGCCATTTCATTTCAGCACACGGGTTGGCTGTGGATCCCTCAAGATTGAAAGTATTGTCAACTGGCCCTAACCAAAGATGTGAAAACACTCAGAGGGTTCCTCAGCTTGACAGGGTATTACAGACGCTTTGTGAAAGGGTATGGTAATAGCTCTTTCCTTGACTAATTTATTGAGAAAGGATTCATTCATGTGGGGTGAGAAACCTCAGGAAGCATTTGAGGCATTGAAATCTGCCCTGACCAGTGTACTGGTGTTGGTAATGCCTGATTTCTCTAAATATTTTCATTGAAACTGATGCGTCGTTGTGGTTTGGGAGCTGTTTTAATGCAAGAAGGAAGGCCGCTTGCTTTTCTCAGTAAGGGCTATCAACAAATTCGAAACTCAAGTCGGTTTATGAAAGAGAAATGATGCTATCGTGATGGCGGTACAGAATGGAATTATTTGCTTGGCCAACGTTTTGTCATCAGAACTGACCAGAAAAGCCTCCATTTTCTGACTGAACAAAGGTTGCTGAATGAGAGCAGCAGAAATGGGTGTCAAAATTACTGGGTTGCAATTTGAAATACAATACCACCCAGGCCAGAGAACAAGGCTGCGGATGCATTGTCCTGGCGGCCCGAGAATGTGGGGAACAACGCCATTTCAATGGGTTGTTTCGGCAGATTCGAAGAACGGAAGAGGCCATCCAACAAGATGATATTGCGACAGCTCACCCAACAGCTCATGGTTAACCCTCACGCCACCCTTATTTCAAACTCGGGGCAACACTTTATGTACCAAAACAGGTTGGTTGTTCAAAACAGGCCCTCATATTCAAAACTTTTGCATGAATTTCACTCATCCCCGATTGAGGCCACTCTGGATTCTACAGAACATACAACGCCTAATGAATGTGTTTTATTGGGATGGAATGAAGCGGGATATCCAAAATTATGTGAACTCTTGTATGTGTGTCAACAAAAAATATGAAGCATTGCGGCCTGTTGGTCTATTGCACCCCTTCCTATTCCAATCCAGGTTAAGGAAGATATTTCCATGGATTTATAGTGGGGCTTCCAAAAGCACACAATGTGGATACTATCTTGGTGGTCGTGATAGACTCACTAAATATAGCCATTTCCTCACGCTCAAACACCCTTATACAACCACGGAAGTAGCAGCCGCATTCATCAAAGATGTGGTACGACTCCACGGCTTTCCAGGACGATCGTTTCGGATTGTGATAGTGTTCATGAGCCATTTTTGGGGAAACTATTTAAGCAGGCTGGAACTAAGCTTCATATGAGCTCGGCCTATCACCCGCAGACAGATGGTCAAACGGAGGTTGTTAACAGATGTTTGGAAACTTACCTTCGCTGTTTTGTAGGAAATCACCCTCGGCAATGGCCTCACTAGATTCCTGGGCTGAATTCTGGTTTAATAATACTTACAACAGCTCCACGGGTATGAGTCCTTTCAAGGCCTTGTACGGACGAGACCCTCCAACATTGTTGAAATACGCAGACCACAGCTCCCCAGTGATGAAGTCAATCAGCAGATTCAGAATCGTAACGTATTATCTTGAAGCTTAAGGAGAATTTGCATAAGGCTCAAACCCCATGAAAATTCAGCCGATGTGAAAAGATGGGATTTCAGTTTGAAGTGGACGAATCTGCATACCTTAAGCTACAGCCTTACCATATGAAATCACTCGCAGCCTGCTGCAATGAAAGCTAGTCCCCAGTTTTGGGCCATTCCGAATCCTAGAGAAATCAATCATCCCGCCTACAGGTTAGAACTTCCAGCTAGTGCTCGTATCCACAATGTATTTCATGTGTCCCAACTCAAGAAAGCCAATTTTCCTCCTCGCCAAACATCCAGCCTCTTCCCGATTCCTTAAATGAGGACCTGGTTTTAGTTGTCGAACAAGAAGACGTGCTGAAAATGCGCAGCTAATCAATGGTCAAAGAGAAGTTCTAATTAATGGAAAGGGTTACCCCACCATGAGAATACTTGGAAGATTATGACGGCCTATTACCAATTTCCTTCCTTCCACCTTGAGGACAAGTTGGCTCTTCTTCGGAAGGTATTGATACAACACGTAATGAGGGTTTATAATAAGAGGCGTGGAAAGAAGCACCAGGGAATCAATTGTGATAAGGGAGCAGCTAAAGTGTGAAGAGAAGCAAAAAGGTAGAATAAACAGGTGGCGACAGATAAGTGGCTAAGAATGGAATTCTGTTAGGGAAGGAGTGAATAAAAGGGAGCAGCAGAGGTTGAAAGGCATCAAGGGAACAGAGTAAAGGGGAGGTAGTTGGCCCTCGAAGTCCAGCGTAGCAGTTCCATTTATTTTCTTTGTTGTTTGTTAATTGAATTTTAGTATTGAGAATGTCCAACATGAATGTAAATCTGACTTTACCAGGAATACATACTTGAAGTTCTGAATGTTAGATTGTTTATACTTAATGGTTGAATATTTTGATGCTGTGAATTTGTGGATGATTGAACTAGTACAATAGAGTAGGTTCGCAACAGACTCATTCATGTCTTGTGGCTGAGGACGTAGTTATAATTTATTAAGTCTTTAATCCTTCAGCTTTGTAGAACTATTTTATTCTGAATGTTTTGTCACATACATTGGAGCACTGCATGATGTTTGCCTTGTGATCACAAAGTATAAAGATTTCATAGTTTCAATTGTAGCGCATGGAGATTCAAAAGGTTGCGGTAGGAGATCTGTATGGGTGCTTGTGGTAAGTGTACATGCATTATTGGTAACACATCATTAGCTGCATTTCAAATCACATTATTGTACGATGGATACCTTTGCTGACTTCATTTTGTTTAATTCATGTTTAACCATGTTTCATATCTCACATTAGTGTTGTTTATTATTAGAGATTGTTAATGGTTGCAATACAATATATTATAGTTGTCCTATTCAATGGAATCATTTCACTTTGACCTTGTATACGAAGTTTCATTGGAAGTTTATGCCAGAAGTTAAGAAAGCTATATTTGAATTGATGGATTCATTGCGATGCTTGATGGACTTGAGTCTATTAGGGATTGGCTTGAGCAAGAAGAAGGACTGGGTAGCATTAAAATTCAATGTGGGTTTAGGGTTTCTTTCTCATTCCACTGATTGCTTACATACGCAATTCTACAATGATCCAATCATGGCAAGTATTTCTTATGAGTCTCAAATTATGGAAAAGTTTGTTGTTGTTCACTTTTTTTTTTTTTTTTTTTCTCCCCTTGCAGGCTTACATGTTTAAGTATGATTCCACTCATGGAGTTTTTAAGGAACCCTCAAGGTTGTGGATGAATCCACTTTCTAAATAAATGAGAAGCAGTTAAAATTTCCAAAAGGTAAGGCCTCAGAGATCAATGAAGATTTTATACTGGTGTGGTTTTATGCAACATAGTAATTGATTCTACTTAAGGTCTACATTTAACTCTCTACCTAGGGACTCGGCTGAGATCCCTTGGGGCTATTATGGGGCTGAGTATATTGTTGAATCTTCTAGAGTCTTCACACACACTGACAGGCTTCAGCTCACATAAAGGTTAGTTTGAGTTTTTTGACACTACTTTTTTTTAGTTCATTGCTATATTTTTACCTCTCATAATTTATGTAGAAATTTATGATATTGGTTAACTAAAATTGCACTGCAAACACTGGTAAAGTTATGATTTGGTAAACCTATGTAGACATTTAACTTAGGTAGGCTGAATTTGAAGGGATTGAATTTGATGAGGTGCCAATGGGAAGAGTTAAACTGAGGGACAATGTGTGGTGAAGGAAGGGATTGTACCATTTGAGAGGTTTCTATGTTTATGGGTGTTTGGAGGATCAATACTAAGATTGAAGTTGTTGTTGGTTGTCCTCGGGATAAACTGTTATGAGAAAGTGTTTGGTTGAAATTGGTGGGTTGGTGCGGACATTGTAATGTTATCGGATTGACTCTAGGAAGTAGTTACTACAATTGATCTTTAGATGCTGATTGTGTAGGAGGGTAAGTAGTATGTAACTTGAAATCAATAACGTGGAAGGATTTTTTGGAGTTAGTGGTGAAGGAACAGCATGCTGAACAACAGTGAATGGTAAAGATGAAGATGAATGCAATGTATCAGATGACACTCAAGTACAGAAATGGGGACCAAAATTAGACCTTGAATTGAAACCAAATTATTGGCAAAAGGAAATTCATGTTCATTAAATTTGACACTAGGTGAGATGACTATTTTTCTTATAGCCTTTATGAACAAGGTTTTATTCTACAAAAACACTTTGGCTAAATGAAAGTAGAAATTAACTTAGTTTAAAATTTTAAACTAGCTAGGGAATTGAAGTTCAGTATGATAATCTGTGAGATTCTTGCTTTTCTACTCCATCAATTTGATTTTGGTTTGGTTCTGCAGTACATTCTGTGAACTTTTAGGAGTAGTCTTTTTTTTTTTTTTTTTTTGTTGCTATTTCATGCATATTGTATACCCCAGAATAATTATAATTTATTTGTAATTATTTGTTTCTTGCTTGACTTATTGATTATGCATTGAATTGATGGTAGGAAAAATGATACATTCATGCACAATGCTTGAAGGAGCAGCTCATCTCACTTGAAGGAGCAGAAGCAGAGTTAAGACATAATGCAACAACAAGAAAGTAATATTAAATAGTTGGGGAACGCTCATCTTATTTGATCACAAAAAAAAATAAAAATGCTTGAAGAACAACATTTTCAAATGTTGGAGATGCTGAAATATAAAACAATTTTTTGTTGATGTTGAATGTATAATATAAAGAAATGCTTGAATGTTATATTAAACGAACACAGAAAACAAATGTAAGAAACCAAATCTCGAAAACCTTTTGGATTTCACATTCAGCGTCTAAAATGATTAGAATTACCACAAAATTTTGGTCATCAAAAGATACATTCGTCCACTATAAATAGTCGAGAAAACCTATTGGATTCTACAATCAGTGTCATAACGCTATAATAACCACTAATTTTGGTCACCAAAAGATTTTTCGGTCACTAATAAAATAGTTGCGAAAACTTATCGGATTCCACATTAACGTCTAAAATAACTATAATTAATCACTAAATTTTGGTCACTAAAAGAGATACATTCGGCCACTAATAAAATAGTCGCGAAAACCTTTTGGATTCTACATTCAGCGTCTGAAAGTATTACAATTAACCACCATATTTTTGTCACCAAAAGATACATTCGTCGACTAATAAAATAGTTACAAAAACCTTTTACAAAATTATCCTTACACCTTTAGCGTCTAATTTTTGTGGCATTCGCGACAAATTATTAGACACTAAAAGGTACATTTTACAACTAACTGATTAGTCGCTATACCATTTTATCAAATTACCCTTGAACTATTAGCGTCTAAGTGGGGGGTTGCTTTTGACAAGCAATTAGCGACTAATTTGCTATTCGCTAAAAAAAAACTTTCCGCATCTAAACAAAAATTTAGACACACAAACAATCTACGACAGCTATTCTGCAACTACGTGGTGACTACGAAATTTAGATGTGAAATATGGTTTAGCATCTAAATTTTACTTTCTGCGTCTAATTTTGCTAGACGCCGAAAGGCATGTTTCTTGTAGTGTTAATTACCCTTTTAAAGGAACTCCTTGCTCTAGGCCCTTGCCTAACTCTCCTATTAGTGTGTTTCTTGAGCCTCCTACCATCCCAGTGGCCGAATTACCGACTCAGCCCGATCCCATACTACGTTTGTGTGGTTCTTACTTAACTGACCCATCTGCTAGTTTTGTGCCTCTTTCTGTTTTGCAGGCACCCGATGCTGAGCCCATTATCCCTTCGGTGCATGAACCTTCACATGCCTCAAATCTCATGCCCGCTGACCCAGATCCTGTCACAATGTATCCTCCCTTACAGCCTCGGGTTGTTCTTCTCTAATTGGCACTCATCCGATGCAAACTCGGGCTAAATCGGGAATTTTCAAGCCTGCCCATCAATCCCATGTGTGCATAGTTCCTCACTCCGGCTTGCTCCACTCTCTTCTCACCATGTGCGAGCCCAAAGGCTTCAAGTCTGCTGCCAAACATCCCGGTTGGATTGCTACCATGGATGAAGAAATTTAGGCCCTTCATAAGAATCATACATGGGATCTTGTACCTAAACCACCCAACAAAAATGTTGTGGGCTCCAAATGGGTTTTCCGCATCAAATTTCTATCTGATGGCATTGTGGATCGTCTTAAGGCTCATCTTGTTGCAAAGGGCTACACACAACAACTGGGCCTCGACTTCACTGATACTTTAGTCCTGTTGTTAAGGCTTCCATAGTCCAAGTTGTTTTATCCCTGGCCGTCTCTAATAATTGGCCTTTACGGCAACTTGATGTCAAAAATGCATTTCGTAATGGTCTTTTGCAGGAAGAGGTTTATATGGATCAACCGTCTGGATATGTTGATCTTAAATATCCTACACATATTTGTCAGCTTCGTCGGGTTCTCTATGGTCTCAAGCAAGCTCCACGTGCTTAGTCCCATCACTTTAGCTCTTTTCTCTTGGCTATTGGCTTCATTTGTAGTCGTGCTGACTCATCTTTATTTGTTCTCTCCAAGGGTGCTGACTTTATCTATTTATTACTCTATGTTGACGACATTGTCGTGACTGGCAGCAATTCGGCACTCCTCGATGGATTTATTGGCAAGTTGACTCATGAATTTGCCACCAAGGACCTTGGATCTTTGAACTATTTTTTGGGCTTGGAAGCTTAGCGCACGTCTACTGGTATTTTTCTTAGCCAAGCCAAGTACGCCCATGAGATCTTACAGCGTGCATAGTTAGTTGACTCCAAACCGGTGGGTACTCCCATGGTGGTTGCTCAGACCTTTCCAAAATTGGCCCAGATTTTGATGATCCATCCCTCTACCGATCGCTCGTAGGTGCCCTTCAACATCTCAAATCACTCGTCCAGATATTGCTCATGCTGTAAGTGCCGTTAGTCAGTTCATGCATAAGCCGTCTATTTTTCATTTTTAGGTTGTTAAAAGAATACTACGCTACATTAAGGGGACTCTTCGATTTGGTTTATCTTTCGCTCCATCTTCTTCTAGAGAACTCATTACTTATTTAGATGTCGATTGGGCTGGGTGTCCCGATACGCGTCACTCAATTTCTGGTTATGCTGTTTATTTTGGTGGTAATCTGGTGTCCTGGAGTTCCAAGAAGCAACCAACGGTTTCCCTGTCCAGCTATGAATCTGAATATCGAGCATTGGCCCTCACTGCCGCTGAGGTTAAGTGGTTGCGGCTTCTTCTTCGGGATCTTCATGTGTCTTCTCCATCTCCTCAGGTCATGCTTTGTGATAATCAAAACTCCATTTTTCTCGCTGTCAATCTAGTCTCTCATAAGCGTTCTAAGCATATTGATTTGGATTATCATTTTGTGAGAGAATTGGTGGCCTCCGAAGAACTCAAGATTCGTTATGTCCCCACACACTCACAAATTGCCGACATGTTCACCAAAAGTCTCGGCCGACCTACCTTCATATTTTTACGTTCTTTTTTTTCGCATCTCTAATTCCAAGACACTAGGCTTGCGGGGGGTATTATGGATACAGAAGAATCCACAAGATCCTCCTCAAATCATGCTGTATCTTTTATCAAAACCCAATCCCATGATTCTAGGCAATCTCTTGATTATAGACAATAGCTATAGATGGAAATGTTGACTTTGTACGAAAATTATCTTGTTGTAATTTTGCTCTGTATATTCTATAAATGAGACATGCACCATCTGACAACTTTAAGGTGGTTTTTCAAACCTTGTCATGGTATCAGTAGTCCTCTAAGGATTCACCTCTGTCGATCCAAATGGCCTCTGAAACTCTATCCCTTACCCTGTCTTTCAACACCATGGCCCACCTCTTGTCCATCAAGTTATCTTCTTCCAACTTTCTCCTCTGGCGTAGTCAAATACTGCCATTGCTGCAGTGTCAACATCTCCTTGGATACGTTGATAGCTCCATCACACCTCCTTCTGCAATTATCGATTCTGGTGCCTCTGCCATTGTCAATCCAACATTTGCTCAATGGCAGCAGATTGATCAACTTGTACTAAGTCTCCTCCTTGCTTTGTTGACTGAAGAAGCCCTGTCTATTGTTGTTGGCCTGACCTCTTCGCATGTAGTCTGGTCCACTTTAGAGACCACCTTCAGTCATCGTTCCAAATCCCAGTAGCTGCGTTTAAAAGATGAATTGCAGCATATGAAGAAAGATGCTCGGTCTGTTGTTGAATATTCCCGTGAGTTCAAATCTATTTGTGACCAGCTTGCTGCCATGGGTCGCTCTGTAGATGACCTCGACAAAATACATTGGTATTTATGTGGACTTGGCTCTGCTTTTTTCACCTTTTCTACTACACAGTTATCTCTTTCATCTCTTTTTTCTTTTACTGAGATTGTTCCCATGACAGAGAGTTATGAAAATTTTGTTAAATCATTGGAGCTGCCTTCCACGGGATCTACTTTTGTCGCCTTCATTGCCTCTCACAGTAACAAATCTGCCTCTGCTTGTAGGGGTGCTCGTGCTTCTCATGGGGGTCATAGTCGTGGTGGTGGTCGTCATCAACACAACCGTCTTATCCGTTGTCAGATTTATCATAGGGAAGGGCATTACGCCACTTCTTTCCTTGACCGCTACTCCCATTCCTCAAACGCTACCAACCTTGTGGAGGCTTTTACCTTATGCACACTAAATGATAATCAGGCTTCTGATTGGTATACGGACACTGGAGCCACTACGCACGACTAATGATGCTACTCAGTTGGACAAGTCTGATACGTACACTGGTAAGGATCGTGTTATTGTCGGTAATGGTGCCTCTCTTCCTATTTCTCACACCGGTACCCTATCTCCAACCTCTTCCCTTACTTTAAAAGATATCTTAGTTGTGCCTGGCTTAACCAAAAATTTGATTTCCATCAGTAAACTTACCTCTGATTTCCCCTTTTCTATCACCTTTACCAATGATCGCTTTATTATATAGAATCAAGTCACAAGAAAGGTGGTGGCAACCGGACGGCGTGAAGACGGTCTTTATGTGCTTAAGCGTGGACATCAATATTTAATTTATGTTTTCTCTAATAATTGTCCTCGAGCTTCATTTGATGTTTGGCATGCTCGTTTGGGTCATGTTTCTCACTCTATTATTTCTCTTTTGAATAAAAATCATCAATTATGTGTGACTTCTTTGCTTCCTACTCCCACCATTTGTTCTAGTTGTCAACTTGCAAAAAGTCATAGACTTCCATTTCAACATAATGACAAACGGGCATCTCATTTGTTCTAGTTGTCAACTTTCAAAAAGTCATAGATTTCCATTTCAACATAATGACAAACAGGCATCTCATGTTTTGGATCTTATTCATTGTGATTTATGGGGTCCATCTCCCGTTCCATCAAATTTGGGTTATAAATATTATGTCATTTTTGTTGATGATCATTCCCGATTTACGTGGCTCTATCCTTTGAAATTTAAATCCGATTTTTACCGCATTTGTCTTCAATTTCAGAAATTTGTGGAAAATCAGTTTTCAGTTAAAATCAAAGTATTTCAAACTGATGGAGGCACTGAATTTACCAATCATAATTTTCGGGATCATTTACTAAACTGTGACATTCATCATCAAATGTCTTGTCCTTATACACCGACCCAAAATGGCCTTGTCGAGCGTAAACATTGTCATATAACTGAAACTGGTTTAGTGATGCTCTTTCACTCGCATGTCCCTCTGAAATTTTGGATAGATGCCTTTAGCACAATTGCTTTCACCATTAATCGGTTGCCCACGCCTCCTATTGATGCCTTGTCTCCTTTTGAGCTTCTGTATGGTAAGTCTCCCATTTATTCCAATTTTCATCCTTTTGGCTGCCTTGTATTTCCATACTTACATGATTATGCTTCTCACAAATTAGCCCCTTGCAGTCGTCCATGTGTTTTTCTTGGCTATAGTATGTCTCACAAAGGCTTTCATTGTTTTGATCGTTCCACTAATCATGTCTTTATTTCCAGGCGTGCTATTTTTGATGAACTTACACTACAAGAAAAAAGTACTTTTTGCAACCATTTTTTTGCAACTAGGCAAAAATAGTTGCAGATACCCCACATTTAGTAACTAAATTCCAATTAGTCGGCCAAAGGGAATAAAATTCTAGGGCCCATTTATTCCCACCTTTAGTGTCTAAAATTAATACTTTGCGACTAATGTGATTTGTTGCCCAAAATATCATATCAGCAACTAATTTATTTGGTTGTCAATTCTTATGCGAACACAATTGACAACTACAACAAGAGATTCTGCAACTAAAATTATGGTTACAGAAAACAATTATTTGCAACTACTGAATAGTTGCTAAATTAGATGCAAATATTTATTAATTAATTTGTAACTATTTTTATTAGTTATAAAATAATACAATTACCGAAATATCCAAGCTTTTGACAATAATTACAAAGGGCCCAGGGTACATTTGGCAACTAATTATTTTGTGCATATTACAACTAGTTGCAAAAGCTCATGTATAGCAACTAAAATGTATTTAGTCACTAAAAGTTGATGAATTTTTTTGAACCTAACTTTCTCGGTAAAATAAAAAAATATTATTTTAATTTGTGACTAAAATTATTTTTGCATAACTAATTAGTTAGTTGCAAATTATCTTCTTTTGACAACTAAGATTTTAGTTGCCAAATGTATGGTAAATTTTGAATGCCCTATGTTTCCGCTTGAAATAAATTGAAATTTTGGGTATGTTATTTTCGCATCTAAAGTTATAGTTGTTATTAGGATTGACATCTTAGACTTTAATTTCCTTATTATGGATTTGGGATTCTCTGCAACTCTTAACCCAAAACTGAGAAAAAACAATTGTTTTCTTTTGCTTTTAAAAACACTTCATTTCGTGTTTTGGCCATTGCCTGCCTGCCTCCTCTCAAAACTCAAAAGCCAGCCCTGTCCTTTCTTTTCTGTTCCTCTTTTTTAGGGTTTCTACTTGTTAAGAAGAGAAGCCTTGGGAAAAGTGGCATTGTTTTTTTTCAACAAATGGCTTTCTCTTCTCTCCTTAGATCTATGCCCACCGTTTCTCTTTCACGCGCCGCTGACTTCTCTTCTTCCTCCTCCGATCGTCTCAAGGTCCGATTTTCGTCCTCTGTTTTTGCCTTCGATTTTTAGAAGCTCCGTTTGGTTGTTGTTGACTGAACTGAGCTTGGAATCTCAGTTGCCAACAGTATTCAACCCATCAAAGCCACTGCTACAGAGTTGCCACCCATAGTTCAAAGTAAGAATAAAAGGATTTCATTTAGTGATTCATAATCTTGGAAACTAGTTTAATAGTGTGTTGATCTGTTTTGTTTTGTTAGAAACACGGAGCAGTGGGAGCACAAAGATTGGAATCAATGGTATGTTTTACTCTGATTGGAACTATTCTTTGTTTTGCTTATTTTGACTTTGAATGGATTAGCCTTGCGAAAGTAGTTGAAGGGTTGTGTTCATCTCTAACTAAATATTTAACTATTTGTTAAGTTCTCTTTGGTTGGTGGATGTTTAACTATTAAATAATGATTCATTTAGTTATTTTCTGTGCAATTTTTTATTGAAAGTTTCAGTGGAAATATAAAAGTGTTTGGTTGAGTCTTTTTTTGCTTCATGATTATGTTTGGTAGTATAAACTTTTTCTTCCCTATAAATGATCTTGACTACAAAAATGACCTTTCAAAATGTGCATTTCATTTCAATTTCCATTTCCATTTCCGCCTTATCTGTACTTCATATTTTTATTTTATTTTATTTTATTAAAACCTGCTGATTCTCACACCGCCTTTATATCTCAAACAACTCCTTCAATTTCCAATGGATGTAGATTGGATTTCTTTAATAAAGAAATTCAATCTACATCCATTGGAATTTCAATCTTCTGTCTTTTCTCCTCCCATCGCCTTAATTTTAACGCTTTCCATTTTTTTTGAAATTGATCAGCTTACTTCTGATTTCTTATCCAATTGTTAGGTATATTATATTCATTTATTATTAATTTATCCATTCATTTTTAGATTTTTTATGCTTATGTGGTTGGTGACGACTGCAAATTTGAAATCAGAAAATATTTTTAAATTTTCTGGTTAATGTTTTTGATGATCATATGTTTTATTTAAATGTGTGTTTGATTACAATTACAATAACAAAACAAAACGGCAATGAAAACCTCCAGTTTATGCTAGGGTTAATTGCTGTAATGGTTTCCTGAAAATGGGTTTATGGTTTATAATTTTGTTGTGATCATTTTAGAATCAAGTCTTGGATAAGAGTGGAATATGAAAGGATTGGCAGATCATTAATTTTAGATTATATACAGCCTTAGTGGAGGAGGATTTTATGTTTGTAATTTTATCTTCTGGGTTATCTGGTCTGATTTGTATATTATAGGTTTGTTGTGTTGTATTAACTAGTTCATTTATCTTTAAGTACCTTTGGCTGAGTTTTGAGAAATGTATATAAAAGGAAACTGAATTGATTTATTTATGCCAGTTTTGTGTGTTGTTTTATAATTTTGTTGTTACATTCAGTGTATACTGGTTAGTTCTTTTGTAGGTGTCTATTATATTCTTTTAATGACTACAAATTTGAAAATGAAATGTTTTCTTTGTAACGATCGCTTCTGCTTTCTGGTTTAACTGCAGGTTTTTGGACTCTGATACAACACGTGAAATGAGGGTTTATAATAAGAGGCATGGGAAGAAGCACCAGGGAATCAATTGTGATAAAGGGAGCAGCTCAAGTGTGAAGAGAAGCAAAAAGGTAGAATAAACAGGTGGCGACAGATAAGTGGCTGAGAATGGAATTCTGTTAGGGAAGGAAGTGAATAAAAGGGAGCAGTAGAGGTTCAAAAGGCATCAAGGGAGAATAGAGTAAAAGGGGAGGTAGCTGGCCCTCGAAGTCCAGCGTAGCAGTTCCATTTATTTTCTTTGTTGTTTGTTAATTGAATTCTGGTGTTGAGAAGTGTCCATACATGAATGTAAATCTGACTTTACCAGGAAATACATACTTGAAGTTCTGAATGTTTAGATTGTTTATACTTAATGGTTGAATATTTTGATGCTGTGAATTTGTGGATGATTGAACTAGTACAATAGAGTAGGTTCGCAACAATTTGGTATCAGAGCACGCGTGTGGGTAATGGTAGCAACGAGAATGGAATCAAGACTAGAAAATGTGGAAAGAGAAGTGACGAAATTGGGGCTGACATGGGAACTATTCGTGAGTGTATGGTAGAGATACAAAGTTGGATGAGAAGAAAAGATGAAGAGGAAGCTGGGTGAGGTGAACCATCATCATCCAGGAACGTGAGAAACAAGGGTGGGGAGAACCAAAACGGGATCAATGGATCTGGAAGTTCAGGACAGAATCAGAGTGAGGTAGGAGGACGTAAACTGGAGTTACCCATTTTTATGGGTGAAGATCCGTATGGGTGGATTTTTAGAATTGAGAGGTACTTCAGTCTAAATGGAATTCCAGATGAAAGGAAACTCACAACTGCAACAGTATGTATGGAAGGAGAAGCCATTAACTGGTATTAGTGGATGGAGGTCAGAGCACCGGTTAACTCATGGCCATTGTTCAAACTCGCCTTAATTCAAAGATTTAGTAGATCCCAAGAGAGTAACCCTTACGAGACACTCATGGCCATGAAACAAACCAGTACAGTTGCAGAATTTAGACACAGGTTTGAGGCGATAGCTGCTTTGTTGGTGGAAGAGAAGGAAGAAATCTTGAGTGCTGCGTTTTTGAATGGACTGAGGGTAGAGATTCGGGCCGAATTAAGACTGATCCAGCCTAACACACTTCTTCAAATCATAGAGAGAGCCCATAGGGTGGAGGAACGCAATTGGGCTTTAGAGGAGGCAAAGAATGGCCCAGCAAGAAGCAATAGGTGGAATGGGCCTGGTATTCATGTTGGGTCAAATAACTTTGGATCCTGAAATTTTAACCCAACTTTTAACCCAATTACAACCTGACCCAATTCACTCAAATCCCCAAACGCAAATGAAGCCCTAAAATCAAATGCATTTTCAAATTCAGTCTCCAATGTGGGACAACGAAACACAGAGAGTAACACCATGTGTTCATCGATTCATTCTTCTCCTCGCGAACACGCGTCTACAACTTTCAGGCCCTTCGACAGAGTTCATCCACCACGACGTGATTTCCCTTTTCAAAAGATGACAGAGGCAGAAATACAACGAAAAAGGGAAAAGGGCTTGTGCTTCAAGTGTGATGGGAAGTATTTCTTTGGTCATAAGTGTGGTGAGAAGCAATTTCAAGTAATTTTAGTTGACGAAGAAGAAGAAGATCCGGATCTGGGTGACGTGGAAATCAGTGAAGCAACAATGGAAGATCAAGGCCAAGGTAATGTTGAACTTTCTTTGAGTTCGGTTGTTGGAATCAATGGATCAAAAACGATGAAGTTGAAGGGGAGTATAATGGGTTAGGAGGTGATTATCTTGATTGACAGTGGGGCTTTCCACAACTTCATTAGTAAGGAGATTGTAGAAAAGTTGGGCATTATTGTGACACAAACACAGTCGTTTGTGGTGTGTGTTGGAGATGGATATAAGGTAAGGAGTGAGGGCGAATGTAAGGCAGTATGTTTAGAAGTTCAGGAGGTACGAATAATTCAAGATTTTTTTCCTTTTGACATGAGTAGTGCAGATGTTGTCCTCGGTATGGCTTGGTTAGAAACGTTGCGTGAAACTACAATGGATTGGAGAAAGCAGGTAATGAAATTTCGGCTGGGTAAAGAAATGGTGACTCTTATAGGTGATCCGGCGTTGAGTAAAACAATGGTTTCCCTTAAAGCAATGATCCAAACATTGAAGAGTGAAGGAACTGGATATCTGGTCGAATTTGGGCAATTACAAAAACAATCGGATGAAGATGCTAGTGTCAGTAGTAGCCTGTTGTCAGTGTTAGCAAAATTTCAGTCTGTCTTTAGCAAAATTTCAGTCTGTCTTTGAGCCTTTGCCGGGTTTACCACCAAGTAGACCTCAAGATCATGCCATTCGATTAAATCCTGATGCCCAAACCCCAAACCTTCGACCTTACAGATATCCTTATTACCAGAAAAATGAGATTGAGAAAATCATTAGTGAGATGTTAGCTTCGGGGATTATTAAGCTGAGTATCAGTCCTTTTTCCAGTCCGGTTCTGCTGGTTAAGAAGAAAGATGGTGGGTGGCGGTTCTGCGTTGATTACAGGGCACTCAACAAAGTAACAATCCCAGACAGGTTTCCCATTCCCGCCATTGACGAGTTATTCGATGAACTTGGAGGGGCCAAGGTATTCTCCAAGCTGGATTTGAAGTCCGGGTACCACCAAATTAGGGTGCGACCAGAGGATACCCACAAGACAGCTTTCCGAACTCACGAAGGGCACTATGAATTCCTCGTTATGCCATTCGGGTTGACCAATGCCCCATCCAAATTCCAAGCCTTGATGAATGAGGTTTTTTGGCCATACCTTCGGAAGTTTATTCTGGTATTCTTTGATGATATTCTGGTGTACAACAAAACAATGGATGACCACATGCAGCATCTCAGTCTCACGTTTCAGACGCTGCTAAAACATCAGTTAGTGGCCAACCGAAAGAAGTGTTTCTTCGGACAACCCCAATTATAATATTTGGGCCATTTCATTTCAGCACACGGGTTGGCTGTGGATCCCTCAAAGATTGAAAGTATTGTCAACTGGCCCTAACCAAAGGATGTGAAAACACTCAGAGGGTTCCTCAGCTTGACAGGGTATTACAGACGCTTTGTGAAAGGGTATGGTAAGATAGCTCTTCCCTTGACTAATTTATTGAGAAAGGATTCATTCATGTGGGGTGAGAAACCTCAGGAAGCATTTGAGGCATTGAAATCTGCCCTGACCAGTGTACTGGTGTTGGTAATGCCTGATTTCTCTAAATAATTTTCATTGAAACTGATGCGTCAGGTTGTGGTTTGGGAGCTGTTTTAATGCAAGAAGGAAGGCCGCTTGCTTTTCTCAGTAAAGGGCTATCAACAAATTCGAAACTCAAGTCGGTTTATGAAAGAGAAATGATGGCTATCGTGATGGCGGTACAGAAATGGAGACATTATTTGCTTGGCCAACGTTTTGTCATCAGAACTGACCAGAAAAGCCTCCATTTTCTGACTGAACAAAGGTTGCTGAATGAAGAGCAGCAGAAATGGGTGTCAAAATTACTGGGGTTGCAATTTGAAATACAATACCACCCAGGGCCAGAGAACAAGGCTGCGGATGCATTGTCCTGGCGGCCCGAGAATGTGGGGAACAACGCCATTTCAATGGGTTGTTTCGGCAGATTCGAAGAACTGGAAGAGGCCATCCAACAAGATGATAAGTTGCGACAGCTCACCCAACAGCTCATGGTTAACCCTCACGGCCACCCTTATTTCAAACTCAGGGGCAGACACTTTATGTACCAAAACAGGTTGGTTGTTCCAAAACAAGGCCCTCATATTCAAAAACTTTTGCATGAATTTCACTCATCCCCGATTGGAGGCCACTCTGGATTCTACAGAACATACAAGCGCCTAATGAATGTGTTTTATTGGGATGGAATGAAGCGGGATATCCAAAATTATGTGAACTCTTGTAGTGTGTGTCAACAAAACAAATATGAAGCATTGCGGCCTGTTGGTCTATTGCAGCCCCTTCCTATTCCAATCCAGGTTAAGGAAGATATTTCCATGGATTTTATAGTGGGGCTTCCAAAAGCACACAATGTGGATACTATCTTGGTGGTCGTTGATAGACTCACTAAATATAGCCATTTCCTCACGCTCAAACACCCTTATACAACCACGGAAGTAGCAGCCGCATTCATCAAAGATGTGGTACGACTCCACGGCTTTCCAAGGACGATCGTTTCGGATTGTGATTAAGTGTTCATGAGCCATTTTTGGGGAAAACTATTTAAGCAGGCTGGAACTAAGCTTCATATGAGCTCGGCCTATCACCCGCAGACAGATGGTCAAACGGAGGTTGTTAACAGATGTTTGGAAACTTACCTTCGCTGTTTTGTAGGAAATCAACCTCGGCAATGGCCTCACTAGATTCCGTGGGCTGAATTCTGGTTTAATAATACTTACAACAGCTCCACGGGTATGAGTCCTTTCAAGGCCTTGTACGGACGAGACCCTCCAACATTGTTGAAATACGCAGACCACAGCTCCCCAGTAGATGAAGTCAATCAGCAGATTCAGAATCGTAACAGTATTATCTTGAAGCTTAAGGAGAATTTGCATAAGGCTCAAAACCCCATGAAAAGTTCAGCCGATGTGAAAAGATGGGATGTTCAGTTTGAAGTGGACGAATCTGCATACCTTAAGCTACAGCCTTACCATATGAAATCACTCGCAGCCTGCTGCAATGAAAAGCTAAGTCCCCAGTTTTATGGGCCATTCCGAATCCTAGAGAAAATCAGATCAGCCGCCTACAGGTTAGAACTTCCAGCTAGTGCTCGTATCCACAATGTATTTCATGTGTCCCAACTCAAGAAAGCCAATTTTCCTCCGCCAAACATCCAGCCTCTTCCCGATTCCTTAAATGAGGACCTGGTTTTAGTTGTCGAACAAGAAGACGTGCTGAAAATGCGCAAGCTAATCAATGGTCAAAGAGAAGTTCTAATTAAGTGGAAAGGGTTACCCCACCATGAGAATACTTGGGAAGAGTATGACGGCCTGAATTACCAATTTCCTTCCTTCCACCTTGAGGACAAGTTGGCTCTTCTTCGGGAAGGTATTGATACAACACGTGAAATGAGGGTTTATAATAAGAGGCGTGGGAAGAAGCACCAGGGAATCAATTGTGATAAAGGGAGCAGCTAAAGTGTGAAGAGAAGCAAAAAGGTAGAATAAACAGGTGGCGACAGATAAGTGGCTAAGAATGGAATTCTGTTAGGGAAGGAAGTGAATAAAAGGGAGCAGCAGAGGTTGAAAAGGCATCAAGGGAGAACAGAGTAAAAGGGGAGGTAGTTGGCCCTCGAAGTCCAGCGTAGCAGTTCCATTTATTTTCTTTGTTGTTTGTTAATTGAATTTTAGTATTGAGAAGTGTCCATACATGAATGTAAATCTGACTTTACCAGGAAATACATACTTGAAGTTCTGAATGTTTAGATTGTTTATACTTAATGGTTGAATATTTTGATGCTGTGAATTTGTGGATGATTGAACTAGTACAATAGAGTAGGTTCGCAACAGACTCATTCATGATCTTGTGGCTGAGGACGTAGTTATAATTTATTCAAGTCTTTAATCCTTCAGCTTTGTAGAACTATTTATTTCTGAATTGTTTGTCACATACATTGGAGCACTGCATGAGTGTTTGCCTTGTGATCACAAAGTATAAAGATTTCATAGTTTCAATTGTAGCGCATGGAGATTCAAAAGGTTGCGGTAGGAGATCTGTATAGGGTGCTTGTGGTAAGTGTACATGCAATTATTGGTAACACATCATTAGCTGCATTTCAAATCACATTATTGTACGATGGATACCTTTGCTGACTTCATTTTGTTTAATTCATGTTTAACCATGTTTCATATCTCACATTAGTGTTGTTTATTAGTTAGAGATTGTTAATGGTTGCAATACATATATGTATAGTTGTCCTATTCAATGGAATCATTTCACTTTGACCTTGTATACTGAAGTTTCATTGGAAGGTTATGCCAGAAAGTTAAGAAAGCTAATATTTGAATTGATGGATTCATTGCGATTGCTTGATGGACTATGAGTCTATTAGGGATTGGCTTGAGCAAGAAGGAAGGACTGGGTAGCATTAAAATTCAATGTGGGTTATAGGGTTTCTTTCTCATTCCACTGATTGCTTACATACGCAATTCTACAATGATCCAATCATGGCAAAGTATTTCTTATGAGTCTCAAATTATGGAAAAGAGTTGTTGTTGTTCACTTTTTTTTTTTTTTTTTTTTCTCCCCTTGCAGGCTTACATGTTTAAGTATGATTCCACTCATGGAGTTTTTAAGGGAACCCTCAAGGTTGTGGATGAATCCACTTTCTAAATAAATGAGAAGCAGATTAAAATTTTCAGCAAAAGGTAAGGCCTCAGAGATCAAATGAAGATTTATATACTGGTGTGGTTTTATTGCAAACATAAGTAATTGATTCTACTTAAGGTCTAACATTTAACTCTCTACCTAGGGACTCGGCTGAGATCCCTTGGGGCTATTATGGGGCTGAGTATATTGTTGAATCTTCTAGAGTCTTCACAACAACTGACAAGGCTTCAGCTCACATAAAGGTTAGTTTTGAGTTTTTTGACACTACTTTTTTTTAGTTCATTGCTATTTTTTTACCTCTCATACATTTATGTAGAAATTTATGATATTGGTTAACTAAAATTGCACTGCAAACACTGGTAAAGTTATGATATTGGTAAACCTATGTAGACATTTAACTTAGGTAGGCTGAATTTGAAGGGATTGAATTTGATGAGGTGACAATGGGAAGAGTTGAAACTGAGGGACAATAGTGTGGTGAAGGAAGGGATTGTACCATTTGAGAGGTTTCTATGTTTATGGTGTTTGGAGGATCAATATCTAAGATTGAAGTTGTTGTTGGTTGTCCTCGGGATAAACTGTTATGAGAAAGTGTTTGGTTGAAATTGGTGGGTTGGTGCTGACTATTGTAATGTTATCGGATTGACTCTAAGAAGTAGTTACTACAATTTGATCTTTAGATGCTGATTGTGTAGGAGGGTAAGTAGTATGTAACTTGAAATCAATAACAGTGGAAGGATTTTTTGGAGTTAGTGGTGAAGGAACAGCATGCTGAACAACAGTGAATGGTAAAGATGAAGATGTATGCAATGTATCAGATGAACAATCAAAAGTACAGAAATTGGGACCAAAATTAGACCTTGAATTGAAACCAAGATTATTGGCAAAAGGAAATTCATGTTCATTAAATTTGACACTAGGTGAGATGACTATTTTTCTTATAGCCTTTATGAACAAGGTTTTATTCTACAAAAACACATTTGGCTAAATGAAAGTAGAAATTTAACTTAGTTTAAAATTTTAAACTAGGGAATTGAAGTTCAGTATGATAATCTGTGAGATTCTTGCTTTTCTACTCCATCAATTTGATTTTGGTTTGGTGCTGCAGTACATTCTGTGAACTTTTAGGAGTAGTCTTTTTTTTTTTTTTTTTGTTGCTATTTCATGCATATTGTATACCCCAGAATAATTATAATTTATTTGTAATTATTTAGTTTCTTGCTTGACTTATTGATTATGCATTGAATTGATGGTAGGAAAAAATGATACATTCATGCAACAATGCTTGAAGGAGCAGCTCATCTCACTTGAAGGAGCAGAAGCAGAGTTAAGTCTTATAGTGCAACAACAAGAAAGTAAGATTAAATAGTTGGAGGAACAGCTCATCTTATTTGATCAACAAAAACAGAAAATAAAAATGCTTGAAGAACAACATTTTCAAATGTTGGAGATGCTGAAATATAAAACAATTATTTTGTTGATGTTGAATGTATAATATTAAACGAAATGCTTGAATGTATAATATTAAACGAAACAGAAAACAAAATGTAAGAAACCAAATCTCGAAAACCTTTTGGATTTCACATTCAGCGTCTAAAATGATTAGAATTAACCACAAAATTTTGGTCATCAAAAGATACATTCGTCCACTAATAAAATAGTCGAGAAAACCTATTGGATTCTACAATCAGTGTCTAATACGACTATAATTAACCACTAAATTTTGGTCACCAAAACATACATTCGGCCACTAATAAAATAGTCGCGAAAACCTTTTGGATTCTACATTCAGCGTCTGAAAGTATTACAATTAACCACCATATTTTTGTCACCAAAAGATACATTCGTCGACTAATAAAATAGTTACAAAAACCTTTTACAAAATTATCCTTACACCTTTAGCGTCTAATTTTTGTGGCATTCGCGACAAATTATTAGACACTAAAAGGTACATTTTACAACTAACTGATTAGTCGCTATACCATTTTATCAAATTACCCTTGAACTATTAGCGTCTAAGTGGGGGGTTGCTTTTGACAAGCAATTAGCGACTAATTTGCTATTCGCTAAAAAAAAACTTTCCGCATCTAAACAAAAATTTAGACACACAAACAATCTACGACAGCTATTCTGCAACTACGTGGTGACTACGAAATTTAGATGTGAAATATGGTTTAGCATCTAAATTTTACTTTCTGCGTCTAATTTTGCTAGACGCCGAAAGGCATGTTTCTTGTAGTGTTAATTACCCTTTTAAAGGAACTCCTTGCTCTAGGCCCTTGCCTAACTCTCCTATTAGTGTGTTTCTTGAGCCTCCTACCATCCCAGTGGCCGAATTACCGACTCAGCCCGATCCCATACTACGTTTGTGTGGTTCTTACTTAACTGACCCATCTGCTAGTTTTGTGCCTCTTTCTGTTTTGCAGGCACCCGATGCTGAGCCCATTATCCCTTCGGTGCATGAACCTTCACATGCCTCAAATCTCATGCCCGCTGACCCAGATCCTGTCACAATGTATCCTCCCTTACAGCCTCGGGTTGTTCTTCTCTAATTGGCACTCATCCGATGCAAACTCGGGCTAAATCGGGAATTTTCAAGCCTGCCCATCAATCCCATGTGTGCATAGTTCCTCACTCCGGCTTGCTCCACTCTCTTCTCACCATGTGCGAGCCCAAAGGCTTCAAGTCTGCTGCCAAACATCCCGGTTGGATTGCTACCATGGATGAAGAAATTTAGGCCCTTCATAAGAATCATACATGGGATCTTGTACCTAAACCACCCAACAAAAATGTTGTGGGCTCCAAATGGGTTTTCCGCATCAAATTTCTATCTGATGGCATTGTGGATCGTCTTAAGGCTCATCTTGTTGCAAAGGGCTACACACAACAACTGGGCCTCGACTTCACTGATACTTTAGTCCTGTTGTTAAGGCTTCCATAGTCCAAGTTGTTTTATCCCTGGCCGTCTCTAATAATTGGCCTTTACGGCAACTTGATGTCAAAAATGCATTTCGTAATGGTCTTTTGCAGGAAGAGGTTTATATGGATCAACCGTCTGGATATGTTGATCTTAAATATCCTACACATATTTGTCAGCTTCGTCGGGTTCTCTATGGTCTCAAGCAAGCTCCACGTGCTTAGTCCCATCACTTTAGCTCTTTTCTCTTGGCTATTGGCTTCATTTGTAGTCGTGCTGACTCATCTTTATTTGTTCTCTCCAAGGGTGCTGACTTTATCTATTTATTACTCTATGTTGACGACATTGTCGTGACTGGCAGCAATTCGGCACTCCTCGATGGATTTATTGGCAAGTTGACTCATGAATTTGCCACCAAGGACCTTGGATCTTTGAACTATTTTTTGGGCTTGGAAGCTTAGCGCACGTCTACTGGTATTTTTCTTAGCCAAGCCAAGTACGCCCATGAGATCTTACAGCGTGCATAGTTAGTTGACTCCAAACCGGTGGGTACTCCCATGGTGGTTGCTCAGACCTTTCCAAAATTGGCCCAGATTTTGATGATCCATCCCTCTACCGATCGCTCGTAGGTGCCCTTCAACATCTCAAATCACTCGTCCAGATATTGCTCATGCTGTAAGTGCCGTTAGTCAGTTCATGCATAAGCCGTCTATTTTTCATTTTTAGGTTGTTAAAAGAATACTACGCTACATTAAGGGGACTCTTCGATTTGGTTTATCTTTCGCTCCATCTTCTTCTAGAGAACTCATTACTTATTTAGATGTCGATTGGGCTGGGTGTCCCGATACGCGTCACTCAATTTCTGGTTATGCTGTTTATTTTGGTGGTAATCTGGTGTCCTGGAGTTCCAAGAAGCAACCAACGGTTTCCCTGTCCAGCTATGAATCTGAATATCGAGCATTGGCCCTCACTGCCGCTGAGGTTAAGTGGTTGCGGCTTCTTCTTCGGGATCTTCATGTGTCTTCTCCATCTCCTCAGGTCATGCTTTGTGATAATCAAAACTCCATTTTTCTCGCTGTCAATCTAGTCTCTCATAAGCGTTCTAAGCATATTGATTTGGATTATCATTTTGTGAGAGAATTGGTGGCCTCCGAAGAACTCAAGATTCGTTATGTCCCCACACACTCACAAATTGCCGACATGTTCACCAAAAGTCTCGGCCGACCTACCTTCATATTTTTACGTTCTTTTTTTTCGCATCTCTAATTCCAAGACACTAGGCTTGCGGGGGGTATTATGGATACAGAAGAATCCACAAGATCCTCCTCAAATCATGCTGTATCTTTTATCAAAACCCAATCCCATGATTCTAGGCAATCTCTTGATTATAGACAATAGCTATAGATGGAAATGTTGACTTTGTACGAAAATTATCTTGCTGTAATTTTGCTCTGTATATTCTATAAATGAGACATGCACCATCTGACAACTTTAAGGTGGTTTTTCAAACCTTGTCAATTCCTATTGTCAGAAACCTTGCAATTACTGAAACAGACAATCCAACTACCAGCCAAACTAAGTTAGAACACAAACCCACTAAGCGGCCAAGAAAATGTCCCATAATCCTGGGTAAAAACTCCCAAAAACCTGCAATGTCAAAGGCAAAGATAACTCCTAAAAAGGAAATAGCGGGTACATAAGTTAAGCATCCAGTATCCACGTAGCCTCATCTGCCCGACCATAAGGAAAGGAAACACCCTCCTAATAGGCCTACAAACACCAACAAATTCTTACAAATGACCTCCCAAAACACTCCAGAAAAAAGCCATGGGCATAAAAGGTACGCAGCAAGCAAGAAAACTGATAGGGAGCAAGTGTAGCTAAGACATTCTACAAGCCTCCATAAAAGTAGTAGCAAAAAGGGATAGAACCCCCCATCTGAGAATTTACAAAAGCAGCAGGGAGATGGAAAATAAGGAACCTACACACTAACAATAATGCTATTAAAATCTAAACACCCAGTAACCGCAGAGGGGGAGCTTGTAATCACGGGTGTTAGCAAGACACGTCCCTCATGGAAAAGAGAGGAATTAGAAATAGAATACCTGCACAGGTGTTAAGAGATCACAAAGCGGAAAACATACATTCGAGATAAATAATATAAGATTAAAATTGTACTACACAAAGAGGCACGATATTTACGTGGTTCGGCATAATCTGCATACATCCATGGATGAGAGAAATCCATTGTAGTTTTATGAACATGATATACAATAATACATAACACCATAAACCTGGTACATAAAACAAAGCGGAAACAATCCTTGTTTCTAACCACGCTTAACTCAGTAGCTAGAGTGGAAACAATCTTAGTTTCTAATAAACTCCCCATGGTGTTTAATAACCCTTATGTTAAATTTCTTGTATTCTCACATTCTCTCATTCTCTCATAACCTTGAATTAGTTCTCACCCCTGTATTTATAAGTATCAGATGTGATATTCTTTTCCTAATAGGATTTATATTTCAATTCCTATTAGGACTCCTAAAATTCTATTCCTATTTACTATTGTATTTTTTATTAAATAGGTTTCTTAAAGATATACAATTTCACATTGGAAGAAATACAAAAGCGAGCCACAATATCTCAACAAAAAGGACCATAGCAACAGCAACAGAAAAACTAGTTTCCTTTGGGAGCCAACTCCCATCTCAAGACCTGTCTTCAATGTAGGCTGCTAGCCTGCCCTATAAGGGTCTTTGGAACCCTTCCAAACACATAGGAACCAACCGCTAATGAAGACATACAAGAAGAAAACAGATTAGTTACCAGACTTGATACAGCTCAGCAGAAATATTAGTTACCAAATATTAAACTTGCTATGATGGAACTTGAGAAATTCGCAAGCAACATTTATCACACATGAAAAGATCAGTACACAATCTTATTTGGAGCCATCAGCCAAATAGTATAATAGATACAGTAAAACAAACCCATATTGTTAAAACAAACCCATAACCACACACACATTATGTTCATGATTCAGTTTTCGGTTACTTGTGTGACATAAATCGGCTCTCACAACGGAGGACTGCAGGCAACGCTGAGGAAAAAAAAAAAAAAAAATTGGGGGCGGCATCCCAACACCAGCTTTATTTCCTTCTGGAAAATGCACCAACATGCCCAATAGAACCTAAAAGATCCGCACAAAAGTGAAACAAGCATAATTTCAGATTCATCGAGCGCTAAATTTTTTTCCGAGGCCTTGATAATCAAAATGAAAATTTGTCATGTACACAAACAGAAATAATAACCATTTAACACCAAGGAGAGTAGAAAAGTCTAAACTGTTCTGAAACTGTTCTTTGGTAATAAACATGGATTACCAATCAAATACAAGAACTATCTGATCAGTAAGCAGTTATTAAATAAATCCAATTAACATGTCATAGACCTTCCAAACTGAACTAAATAAATATCAAACAAGTATGTTACAATAGTAAAGCTCAATAACCAACATGATCATTAAAATGTGTAACCGAATGTAAAAGAATATATTTGATCTTTGTGAAAGTTGAAGATGTAACCAATTTAATAAATGTGTGATCATTGTGGCATTCAAAGACAATAAAATAATTTGGAACAAACATTCTCGGCAAACTACCAAAACTCATTCACGTCTCTTTTCTAAGTCCAATTATGCATCTATATAGACAAGCATACTTCAGTACTTAAGGTCTAGTCAGAATTACACATATAAATTAAACATACTAGAAATTCGGAGAATAGACTTGGTTTTTTCCTTAGTACGTGGCACTGGATAGTATGAGATGATATGGTATAGTCTTGTCTCATGTTATGCTTTCTGAGATTTCTCATTATGAAGCTTGTTATGATATATGCACATATGGTATGGTTTCTATCTAGCTCTTTCAAAAAATGATACACAAAAATCATTCAAAGGAATAGGCCATTTGGTCAGGCTTGTCCTAATTGGCTTTTCCCTCAATTCCAAATCCTTTCTCCCGGCCATTTCACAAATCAAGGTCAATTTCACACTTACACAAGATTGATGATTGATATTTATATAGATATCCTAGTGCAAACAAGTTATATATGAAGATCAAGAAGAAACAAACAAAAGTAATTATAACACAAGAACCATAATCAGATGTTTAATCAAGATAAAGTTATTGTCAGTCATGTACATCTAAATCATGATTGCAATGAAATAAAAACATGTAGATAACGAATTGCCACAAAGATCAAGTTATTGTAGACATATGTAGTACATCATAATAAGGGAAGAAAGTAAAGAAAACAAACAAAAGATGTAGCATGCTGGATACCTCGTTCAAAGGAAAAACAATTAGGATATTGCAGAAGATCATATATTCCTTATTTATAATATCCTAAAATGGTGTAAACTGTCTGTGCAACAGTCGAAGCAAGTGCTATTATCGCAGCAAGGAAAGCAATCGCACTCCAGGGGCTTCGGAAATATTCGTGAATAAATTGAGCCATCGAAGTCATTAATTTGTTGTCGTAGCGTCTTTGGATTTTACTTTTGACATCTCGATATATATTACGATTTGACACTAAGTCTGTGCCTATCTCATTAAAGAGTTTAGCCGCTTCTTCATGACTACCCAGAAAATTGTGGAGTATTTGCTTATCTCGCAACTCTTTAACATCTTGGGCTTGGTCAATTAGCATATCGAGAAATGCTACATAAGAGGAGACCCAAAAGTCATTTAGAAAATTTGGACACATTCGTAAGCGATCAAGTTCAAGAACATGGATGCAGTCGAGTCGTCCACTTGAATAGAAGGAAGCCTCAAAGTTCCAAGATTAAAAGTAATGTCTCTCAAACAACCCGTGCCACTAGGCCTCAACCGAATCCCTGCTGCTTTAAGCTCCTCAACACTACGGAAAAACTGCAAATCATGTACTTGTGTACATGAACAACAATTCTCAATTGGCTTAACAATGCACTCCATCAAGTTCTTAACTTTTTCAAGCGGCTCAGTTATGTATTCGAAAAATTTCTTAATTAGTTGTCGAACTATGGCGCATGACATTTGGTTTTCCTTATCATCAAATTGGAGTAGTCCTGTTCGCAAAAGGTCCAGAAGATGTATTGGATTTTCTTTTTGCAACAACTTATGTTCCAATTGCCCATGCTTCTCTCTTGGGGCCTTGATGATACCAAAGATGAACTTCTCAATTGATATTATCATTGGCGTTCGGTTACCCATGCAGTTTATTATTAATTTGAGGACTCTATAAGGAAGTTGGTTCTCCAATAAGAACAGATCTTGCCGTACATATACCAAGTAGTCAATTTTAATACCTTTTTCTTTGAACTCCTCAATCATGGTATCTTCCTCATCAGTCACAGTAAAATCTAAATAATGAAGTAGTGCACATCCATCCACAAAAAGCATCCATTGTTAGGAAACGATCCGGCTGCACAGTGGAAAACAAAAATTTTTTCGACCATGGATCATTCCTTAAAACCCAAAATCAGGGCACAGAAATTACAGTTTATATTTTACAAGAATCTGTAGAAAAAATAAATCTAAAGTTTAGATTCATACCCACGTTGGAGGCTCCATCAATATTGTCTCTGAACGTGTTTGCTACCGATCCAAGTGTAGGATCGAACGCACGAAGTCCACACGAAGACAATCACGAGGAACCAAGGAGGGATTTGCTAGATCCTCATTGGCCTTAAGAAATCAAGAAGAAAACAAGAACGTGTTTGATATTGGCACCAACCAAAACTGGCGTGGGAGAGTGTTTTGTGTTGTGTGTTTTTCTTTTTTAATCAAAAGGCAATCATATCAAAATCACACACACACTTTTCTTTTATAGGCAAACTAAGTTGCCCTATTCCCATATGGAATAGGCGTGGGCTTCAACCCAAACACCCCATGTTACCAAACACTCCCAATTAGATATTTTATTTATTTCATCATTATCTCAATTAAAATCAATTCCTCAATTAAAATCAATTATTAATATTTAATTAATAATATATTTAAATATGTGCGAACACACATTTAAACGTAATTTCACTTATTTAATTTTTCTAACAAATTAAATAAAGGCTATGACCTCAGCAAATTTAATTGCATAGTAAAATTACCAAAATACCCTTTCGCCTAAAAAGACGAAAACACCCTTCTTTCTTCTTGGCTCTTAAATTATCTTCTATGTGTGTGACCCATAGGCTCCTCATCATACCGGCAGTATATAGTATCGCGATTAACACCAATTAATCGTCTCACTAATACACAGACTAAGATTGACCCCTAGCAAGGCATCATGGCCACCCGATAGATTTGGATTCAACAAAGTAACTACCTGTCAACGATATGGTTACCGTGCAATTCGATCCTTTCATCATACGTTATCTCGACGAGACGAAGGCATAGAAATAGTGTCAACCTTCGGTTACTCTCGATATTATGTAGTCAGTTTCTAGATCAATGACCCCTATTATAAACTGGATAGAGCAACAACTCAATCCCATTGTGGCCACAGTTTTAGTGTCATTGTCATATACTAAATTACGCCATGAGATAATTTCTCCCGTACTTGGGAGTAATGAACCCTCTATCGATCCACCATAGTCTTGATACACTCCTCGATGCAGCCAATCACCACCGTATTGACAACTCTGAATAGAACTACGTTAGGCTAGTGTCAAACTACACCAATCGGTGCACAAGATGCTCTGGTGATCTCAAGTCTAAGGATCACATGCACCACCATTCGTTAGAGGATTTGTTCCATAGACACTAGGGTTACCATCTATATGGAATCCTCTGGTGGGTCAGTCCAGTGAACTTGCTGCGGTGTAATTGCCTACAGCAAGCACCCATGTGTTGCACCAGGTTGTCATCAAACAACCTTGACAAGTGAGATCTGTCACTGCCTTTCAACAGGGTCGTTTAACACTATGATAGTCTTACCGTATTATATGTGCCCTTACTTCAGAATAATACTAGGGCTACGGACATTTCTAGAATGGCCACCATATGTGCTCATAGGGTTCTCACTATCAAGATTTGAAACACTTGATACCCTCATCACGGTTCTACCATTCTAAGGACATATATCAATACATATTGCAATAATAATGGTTTACGCGATATAAAATAAAATGTCTTTTATTGATTAATGAATTATTACAAAGAGTCAATTCTACAATAATTGATTGGCTCTAGGGCACCTACTCTAACATCCATGCAAGTTAATTATCATCTGGGAATGGTGCGGTTGCATCCTCCTCATAGCACTCCCTCAGATCTTTGATCTCTCTCTTAACTTTGGAATATAATACTTCTTTATTTAGAGTATGCTTTTTGATGAATAGAGAAGCAAATTTGAGTTTTAACTTTTCTGTGTTCTTCAAATTTGGATTATTATGATGGTAAGGACCGATTGATATCATCCTTGGCTCATAGTGCTTGGTAAAATTTTTGTTGTCACGCAAGATAGATGGAACTTTTTGTATCTTTTGAGGACAATTCACTTGCACTATGGCATCATCCAAAGATTTGAACTTCTCCACAACACTATCAGTAATGAGTGACTTGACTTCGTCCTCAGTGATGTTGATTACATAGCTAAGATCCTCACTGTCTTTACTTCTTTGAGGTGTTCGTTCCCGCAATCAACGACCAGGTGGAAACATTGGAATGAAAGAGGGTTGTTCCTAAAATGAATATTATAAATTAGGCTTAATATTGAAGACAATGGTATTGATATAGTAATTTGATCCATTTTTCTAAATAAAGAAATATTGAGCCAAACATAAATGAGTAGCAAAACTCTTTATTTATAGAAAAGAGAAAGTTAATATGTGTGATGATGTGGCTTCTCATTTGCCATGGTGGAAGTCAACCTTTTATTTGTTTGGAGTCAAACATGTGGTGTGACGCCATTTTGGCTAAACCTAATTACTTATAATTGCATTTGTTCAACTATCACACTTTTCATCAACCTCCACTTCTGTAATAGCCGCCTTCTACTCAAATACTCATAAAACATGTACATAATCAAATACATATAAAGTAGTATAAAAAGTTGGGCCAAAATTTTTCTTTTATTAAACATATACATTCTTTATACAGAAAGTAATATTGTGTACAAAAACATCAAAACCAGGTGGACAGTGTACCCTTTTCCCTTCGCTTGTCGATGCCCATCCGACTATGTCCTCACCTAGAACCTGCAAAAACATGGAAAACCACGGAGTGAGCACAACTAATGCTCAGTAAATAAATCCGCTACTCATCTATCCCCGTAATTCTCTCTCTCTCTCTCTAATTCTTTCCTTACAATTCTCGCTTATTCTCTCTCTATACTTCTCTCTATTTTCTCTTTCTCATAACTCTTTTCTACTAACTCTCTCTTAGTAGTCACGACCTCATCTTACCGGAGGCACGGCCGGACTCGCTCCCTCTACATGACTTCTCCTCCTCATTCTAGCCGATCGGACTCGGTTATGCATGGATTTGGAACCCTTGGCCATATGAGTGTATAAACTCTCTCTCTCGGGTACTCTCAGGTATAGCCCTCATCCGCATGCACTTTCACAGCTACACCACTTCTCTCTCTCATACTCATGCCGCTCCTCAATGCGGTGTACATGCGGGAATACTCTACCCATTACTCACGTTCCCCATCGCACAACCTACTCTATTCTCTTTCTCTCTTTTTTCTCTAATTCTCTCATTTTCTTTACTATTAGAGTTGCTTATTCTCAACATTCCTACTCTTTCTCCAATGCTTATTTTAGTGTCACTTATACTCAAACTCTACTCTCTCTCAAGCTGTACGCCCCGCTTGAGGTACGTTGTTATGTTTCCTCTTTCGCCCTCATTTGAGTTGTTTTTGGTAACATTGTTTGATTGTCATTGGTATGAGTGTGTGTTGATTAATTGCCTTGAATGGGTTAAAAATAGAGAAGTGTAGTATGCCGAGCTTCGCCGGGCGAAGAAGAATCTTCGCCGCGGCGAAGATGTGTTGAAACCACCGGAAACCTCTGGACAGTTTCCCGCGGCGACAGAAGTTTCTTCGCCGCGGCGACGGGCCGATTTTCATGTTGGTTGAGTTTTAGATATTCTTCCCTAAGGGCAATTTGACCATTCTCCCCCTATTAGCAGGAAAAGTGGGGAGTTAATTGTAAGGATTTTTCATGAGAATATGTTGTTATGGGGGGGAGTTTGTAATGAATCAAAGGATATAGATGGAATTCCCAAAGAAGAGTAAGGGCAAAATGGGAATGCTTTGTTATATATTTCATTAAAGGAATTAGAATCAGAAAAACCCCTCATTTTCTTCTTCTCAAACGCACTTTCCCCTCTTTACTCCTCTCAACTTCTCTTCTCTTTTGATCAGGATTTCAAGGGGTTTTTGAAGTGATTAAGGGTGGAAAATCAACCTAAGGTCCCCTAAGGTAAGAATCTCTACTTAAGTTGTGTGATTTGGGAGTTTTAACCCATATTGAAGTTTGAGGGTTCATTCTTTTGGTTAAGATTAGAGGGAAGTCAAGCTAAACAAGTGAAAGGAAGAATTTGTGAAGTCTCTCCATAACAGGTAAGTAAAACCCAACCCAAATTGAGATTCATGAAATTTCTTGATTAGGTTTTTGATAGAAATGATGTATGTATGTGATGTACATGTAATATGCCATGTTGGATTATTAAATGGATTTCTATGCTTTATGAATGTTAATACCTTGTAAATATGAGAAATGGGTTGTTGGGTTGACAAGGTAGTTGAGATGGATTTGAAGGGTGTTATGAACCTTTTTAGAAGTGTTTTGTTTGACAGTTTTTTTAGGGCTTTGTGAGGGTTTTTCCCCATTTGGATGGTTAGGAAAGTTTTAGAATCATGGCTATGATAGAGCTTTATAGTGCACATGAGTTGTTTGATGAAATGCCTAATAGAGGTTTGAGTGTGAGTATGAACCTTAATTCTTGCAGCATTGCATGTTGGCATCTCATAAGTGCTTGGTGAAGTTGAACCATCCATAGGCACTAGTTTACATGGAAAGTGACCTAAGAAAGTGTAAGAGAATTGTGTATGAATTACCCTATGGTAGAGACTTGGTGGGTATAACTACTCTAAGGGTAGAAGCATTGAAAAATGCTACATGGAGTGAATTAGAAGAGTAGTATAGTTGGGATGATGCTTGTGATCATCACCCGACCATTATGGGAATCGGATTGATGCTTTGTGATCATCACCCAATAGCCTTAGAATGGTTGATGCTTTGTGATCGTCACCCAATTAATAGAAATGGGGTAGATGCTTTGTGATCACTACCCAATTAGTTATTAGATAAGTAGGTTGAGCTTTGTGATCATCATCCAACAGTTAGTAGAAACGGGTTGATGCTTTGTGCATCACCCGACAGTGACTAGAGACGGGTTAATGCTTGGTGATCGTTCCCAAAAGTCATAGGAACGGTAGGTGCAAGTGGTCCACCCGATAGTTAGAAAAACCGAGTAGGAGATTTGTGATCCCCACTCGGTAGTCAATAAGAATGGGTTGGTACTATGTGAATTCCACCCGATAGTCAGGGAGAGTGAGATGGTGCTGTGTGACACCCATCCGGCCGTCCCTCCGGTAAGATGAGGCCATGGTATTGTAGAAATAGAAACAGAAACAGAATGAGAGAAAGGAAAGAATTATGAGTCACACACGGGGACAGACAGTTAGAGAGTTTTACTTACTGAGCATTAATTGTGCTCACCCCGTTATTTTCCTTTGTGGATGCAGGTTTAGGTGTTGATGCGGTCGGAGGGGCGTTGGCAAGCGAGGAGCAATAGCTACACTGTTCCCCTATTTTTGTCTTTTAAAATGCATTTTTGTAAACAGTACTATTTGTGTATAAAAGACATATGTATTACAATGAAAGAAATTTTTGGGCCCAATTTTACATTGTTATTATGCTGCATTGTACTAGTTTTCAGTAGTTGTTACACAAGCTATTACCCAATACACAAATAATGCCACATGGTGGTCTATGCTCATTAATGCATTAGGAGATGCCATGTTGCAAGAATTAAGGTTGACTAATCATACTCATACTTCTCTTAGCATTTCATCAAACAACTCATGTACATATAAAAACTCTACTCTAATTACTACTCTACTTCATATCTAGCCATCCAAAATGGGAGAAAACTCCCTCATATACCCATAATCCCTGTCAAAGAAAGCACTTCCAAATAGGTTTACACAACTCTCCCAAAACTTCATCTAAATCTCCACTTCTCCATACACATTCAAACACTTCTCATACATGAAGTGTATCCAACAACCACAAAATAGCTACATCTCAACTAAATTTCTCATCAAGCATACTACGTACTTATACATACATACATACATCTCTACTCAATCTCTACTTAAAAGCTTATTCAAATCTCAACTTGGTTGATTACTTACCTTGTGAAAAAGTGACTTCTCTAGCACTTTTCCTTTCCCTTGTTGTCTTGTCTTCTCTCTACAACTCAAAACAACAATAAGAACAATAACAACCATATAAGACTTCAATATAACTATAAGCAAACTCACATCTAAAGCAAGAATCCTTACCTTAGGATGCTTGAGATGAACTCTGTACTCAAAATTACTCAAAAGCTCTCTTAAACCCCTTAGAAATCTTAGGAAAAATTGAAAGGAAAATTGAGAGAATTTAGAGTATGGGTATGGCGGTGGAAATGAAGGAAATGGAGGATTTATTTCACTTAACCCTTTTTAGCTCATAAGATAACCATCACTTCCCAACTTTGCCCTTGCTCTTCCTTGTAAATTCCATCTATATCCTTTGAGTCATTACACTCACACCCCCATACTAACCTATTCTCCATGAAATTTCCTTACATTTTACTCCTCACTTTTCCTGCTAATTAGGGGTAGAATGGTCATTGTGCCCCAAAAGGAAGAATTCTCTAGAAACTCAATACGCTTTTTGTCAAGCCCTTCGCCGCGGCGAAGAATCTTTCTTCGCCCCGGCGAAACTTTACAGAACCTACACCGTAGGTTGCAGGGCTTCATCGCCGCGGCGAAGCTTCTTCTTCGCCCCGGCGAAGTCTGTAACACAAAAACTTCGCCAAATTTTACAAATTTCAGGGCAACCACTCAACCAACTCACAATATCCATTCAACCAAGGGCCAAATACATATTATGAACACTAACCAAACTCAATTAAAGCTGAATCAATGAACATTTAAGCAATACCGCAAATCTTAAATGCGTACCTCAAGTGGGGCGTTACAATTCTCCCCCTCTTAAAAGAATTTCGTCCCCGAAATTCACACGAATAACTCCGGGAAGCGACTATGCATGTCTCGTTCTACCTCCCATGTCACTTCTTCACTAGCAAAATATTCTTGTTCCAGAGTTCTTTAATCCTTCGATCTAGAATTTGTACTAGACGTTCCTCATACATGAGGTTCTCTGTTAATTCAATGTCCTCTACCCTCAAGATATGGGAGGGATCACTTACATACTTTCGTAGCATTGAGACATGGAAAACATCATGCACCTTTTCCATACTAGGTGGAAGTGCCAATCTGTAGGCAACTTTACCCACTCGTTGCAATATCTCAAATGGACCTATGAATCTCGGTGCTAACTTCCCTTTGGTCCCGAAGCGCATCACTCGCTTGTAAGGGGAAACTCTCAAAAATACTTTGTCACCCACTTGAAATTCCACTTCTTTTCTCTTTAAATCGGCATAACTTTTCTGTCGGTCTTAGGCTTGTTTCATTCTTTTTCTGATTAGTCTTACATCCTCTATCATCTTCTGAGTCATATTTGGCCCAAGAGTAGTACTCAACTCATCCTTTTCACCTATCTCATCCCAATGTAGTGGAGACCTACATCGTCTACCATACAAAGCCTCGTAAGGCGCCATCTTAATTGTAGACTGATAACTGTTATTGTAGGCAAACTCCACCAACGGTAACATTTCATGCCATGACATTCTATAATCCATATAGCAAGTTCTCAACATATCCTCAAGTACCTGATTTGTTCTCTCTGTTTGGCCATCCGTCTGAGGATGATAGGCAGTATTGAATGCCAAATGGGCACCCAAATTTCTATGTAAACTAGTCCAGAAAGCTGAGACAAATCTTGAATCTCTGTCTGACACTATAATCTTGGGCACACCATGTAACCTGACTATCTCTTTCACATAAATTTGAGCCAACTAATCCGAGGTATTACTCTCCTTTACTGGAAGGAAATGGGCAAACTTAGTTAAGCGATCCACAATCACCCATATAGCATTATAACCTTTCTGTGCTCTAGGGAGACCTGTGATGAAATCCATTGAAATACTTTCCCATTTCCATTCCGGAATACTAAGTGGTTGAAGTAATCCTGACGGCCTTTAGTGTTATGCTTTTACCCGTTGACATGTCAGACATTTAGTTACAAACTCTGCTATATCTCTCTTCATACCTGGCCACCAGTAGCATTTCTTTACATCTTGATGCATTTTGGTTGCTCCAGGATGAGCAGTGTACGGTGTGTCATGAGCCTCCAAAAGAATTCTCTTTCTCAACTCATCATTCGGAGGAATGCACAACTGATTTCTGAAGTAAAGAACACCATCAACTAAGTGGAACTCCATTGTCTTGCCCTCAAGCACTTGCTGCATTACTCTCTAACACCACTCATCGGCCACTTGTTTCTCTTTAACTTCCTCCAATAAAGTAGACTGAATCTCTAACCTGGCAATCCTTCCCAGAATCACTTCAATCTGTTCTCTACATAACTCTTCTATTAGCTCTTTCTACTTGGTAAGCCGGGATAGATAGGCTTTTCTACTCAGGGCATCGGCTACTACATTGGCTTTCCCCGGTTGGTACTTGATTTCACATTCATAATCCTTAACAAGCTCTAACCATCTTCTTTGTCTCATATTCAGCTCCTTTTGAATGAAGAAGTACTTTAAACTCTTATGATCAGTGTAGATGTTACTCTTTGCACCATAAAGGTAATGCCTCCAAATTTTCAAAGCAAAGACCACGGCTGCCAGCTCTAAATCATGCATAGGGTATCTTGTCTCATACTCTTTCAATTGCCAAGAGGCATATGCTATCACCCTACCTAACTGCATTAACACTGCCCCAAGTCCTTGCAATGAGGCATCCGTGTAAATGTCATAATTTACCCCCTCTTGTGGTAACACTAATACTGGAACTGTTGTTAACCTCTTCTTCAACTCTTGAAAACATTTCTCACATGCTTCTGACCATGCAAAAGGAGTCTTATGTTTGGTAAGAGCCATCAATGGTTTAGCCAACTAGGCAAATCCCTCAACAAAACGTCTGTAGTAACCTGCCAGGCCTAAGAAACTTCTGACCTCTTTTACTGTCTTCAGCCTCTGCCACTCAAGGATTGCCTCCACCTTACTCAGGTCTACTGAAATCCGCTCCCTAGACACAGTATGGCCCAGAAATATTACTTGGTCGAGCCAAAACTCACACTTAGAAAATTTAGCATACAACTGCTTTTCCCTCAACCGTTGTAGCACTATTCTCAAATGTTCCTCATGCTCTTCTGTCAATGTGGAATAAACCAAAATATCATCAATGAACACCACGATGCACTGATCTAGACAGTCATGGAATACTCTGTTCATCAAATCCATAAAAACGGCTGGGGCATTTGTCAAGCCAAACGACATCACTACAAACTCATGGTGCCCATACCTTGTACGGAAAGTAGTCTTAGCTATATCCTGCTCAGCCACTCTTACTTGATGGTACCCTGACCTCAAATCAATCTTGGAGAATATTTTTGCTCCTTTCAATTGGTCAAACAAATCATTTATTCAAGGTAGTTGGTACTTATTCTTCACTGTCACCTTATTCAACTCTCTGTAATCAATACACATCCGTAGTGACCCGTCCTTCTTCTTAACAAATAGAATTGGAGCTCCCCAAGGAGAATGACTTGGTCGGATAAAACCTTTATCTAAAAGCTCTTGGAGTTGCTTCTTTAATTCCTGAAGCTCTGCTGGGGCCATTCGGTAAAGGGCTTTAGATATTGGTGCTGTTCCTGGTGCTAGTTCAATACTAAACTCAACCTCTCTTTCCGGTGGCAAACCTGGTAAGTCTTCCGGAAACACATCTAAAAATTCTTGAACTATTGGCACCCTCTGAATTTCTAGTTGTGGAACATCACCACTCTGCACTGCATGGGCAATATATCCGGAACACCCCTGTCTCAACATCTTTCTAGCCTTTACACTACTAATCAACATACTCAACTAATGGCCCTCTTCAAAACTAAACTTATCTCCACTATCGAGATTAAATCTTGCTTTCTTCTTCTGACAATCAATCTCTACTCCATACCTCCCTAGGAAATCCATGCCTAATATCACATTAAAGTCAGGCATATCAAAAACTATTAAATCACCTACTAACTCTCAACCTTGGATCACTACGGACTCTCCTAATAACATTTCCTGAGTCAACACGCTCACCCCATCAGGTAACTCTATCTTAATAGGGTGACTTACTCTGATAGGTTTCAAACCTAATCTCTCTATCATTCCATGAGATATAAAAGAATGGGTAGCCCCAGAATCAATTAAAGCATATAAGGAAACAGCGTGGAATAACAACTGACCGATTACAGCTGACGGACTGGCTTCGGCTTCACCCTATTCCATGGTAAAAACTCTGGCATTGGTACCTCTAGAAGTCTGAGCTACAGGTGGAAGAGGAGCCGGTGGAAGGGGAACTTTACAATCCCTCATCAGATGCCCTGGCTGTCAGCACCTGTAACATACATTTCTATCCCTCAAACACTCTCCTGTATGGTTCCTCCCGCATTTAGCGCAAAGGGGAAACCCTTCAGTCCTGGGCTGCTTGTTCTGCCAGTCTCTCTTGTTCCTTTTGGGTTGAAACTTCTTTTTGGCCCTTACATCTCTGTTCCTTGTGACATCTACTCTTTCCCTCTGTAAAGTAGTGGATGGTTCACTGGGTATCGCTGGAGGTAACCCTTCTGTAAGATATTTGTTTACATATATCTCTACCCTTAAAACCCTTGCTAGAGCTTTACTGTAGGTATGAGGGGGCTCGGCTCCTGTCATAACATCTCGGGTAATATCTGATCTCAACCTTTGCACAAACTTATCTCTCCTTAACTCCGGTATATACACTATCCCGGGTGCAAAACGAGCAAGGGAGTTGAATCTTACTAAATATTCTTTCACAGTACTAGTCCCCTACTTCAGATGAATGAACTCTTGGACTTTTTCATGTACTCGATCTTCTGTTCGATACTCAGCCTCAAACAATCTTCTGAATTCTTCCCAGGTCATCGAGGCCATATCATGAGTCTCCTCTATTAATTCCCACCAAATTCGAGCATCTCCCTTAAATAAGAAACTAGCGTATCTGATCATTTCTCTATCATTCATAGGAAACAGTGCTGCCGTCTGCTCTACGGACTTAAACCACTCCTCTGCCTCTAGCGGGTCCCTCGTACCCCTAAACGCTGGCGGCTGATGCTGTTGTGCAAGCCCCTGAATAGGATCAACCCGAGTCTATACTGTCTGAGGTACCAGCCCTTCTCGCTCTTGTCTGGTGGGCAGTACTCCACTAGGGGTCTCGGTTTTCTCCTGAACAACTCTCCTTTGACTCTCCGCTAATACCTACTGAACAATGGTTCAAATCATTGTCTCATCAAGGATAGGGGGAGTTGGTTCTGGTGGGTCAGAGGATTCTCCCTCGTTCATCACACTCTTATCCTTTCTCCTGTTACTACGCCTTATCTACAAAACAGCCATACTTGATCAATGTAAAGGGACACTTAACATAAGGAAAGAATTAATGTACATAGTTGGCTCTCGGACATCGTAGCGATGAGAATGGTACACTATCAAATCCCAAAATCTCGGCTTTGATACCAAAAATGTAATAGCTACTTTCTACTCAAATACTCATAAAACATGTACATAATCAAATACATATAAAGTAGTATAAAAAGTTGGGCCAAAATTTTTCTTTTATTAAACATATACATTCTTTATACAAAAAGTTATATTGTGTACAAAAACATCAAAACCAGGTGGACAGTGTAGCCATTTCCCTTCGCTTGTCGATGCCCATCCGACTATGTCCTCACCTAGAACCTGCAAAAACATGGAAAACCACGGGGTGAGCACAACTAATGCTCAGTAAATAAATCCGCTACTCATTTATCCCCGTAAGTCTCTCTCTCTCTCTCTCTAATTCTTTCCTTATAATTCTCGCTTATTCTCTCTCTTATACTTCTCTCTATTTTCTCTTTCTCATAACTCTTTTCTACTAACTCTCTCTTTAGTAGTCACGACCTCATCTTACCGGAGGCACGGCCGGGACTCGCTCCCGCTCTACGTGACTTCTCCTCCTCATTCTAGCCGATCAGACTCGGTTATGCATGGATTTGGAACCCTTGGCCATATGAGTGTATAAACTCTCTCTCTCGGGTACTCTCAGGTATAGCCCTCATCCGCATGCACTTTCACAGGCTACACCACTTCTCTCTCTCATACTCATGCCGCTCTCTCAATGCGGTGTACATGCAGGAATACTTTACCCATTACTCATGGGTTCCCCATCGCACAACCTACTCTATTCTCTTTTCTCTCTTTTATTCTCTAATTCTCTCTTTTTCTTTACTATTAGAGTTGCTTATTCTCAACATTCTCTACTCTTTCTCCAATGCTTATTCTTAGTGTCACTTATACTCAAAAGACTCTACTCTCTCTCAAGCTATTACCCAATACACAAATAATGCACATGGGTGGTCTATGCTCATTAATGCAATTAGGAGATGCCATGTTGCAAGAATTAAGGTTGACTAATCATACTCATACTTCTCTTAGGCATTTCATCAAACAACTCATGTACATATAAAAACTCTACTCTAATTACTACTCTACTTCATATCTAGCCATCCAAAATGGGAGAAAACTCCCTCATATAACCATAATCCCTGTCAAAGAAAGCACTTCCAAATAGGTTTACACAACATCTCCCAAAACTTCATCTAAATCTCCACTTCTCCATACACATTCAAACACTTCTCATACATGAAGTGTATCCAACAACCACAAAATAGCTACTCATCTCAACTAAATTTCTCATCAAGCATACTACGTACTTATACATACATACATACATCTCTACTCAATCTCTACTTAAAAGCTTATTCAAATCTCAACTTGGTTGGATTTACTTACCTTGTGAAAAAGTGACTTCTCTAGCACTTTTCCTTTCCCTTGTTGTCTTGTCTTCTCTCTACAACTCAAAACAACAATAAGAACAATAACAACCATATAAGACTTCAATATAACTATAAGCAAACTCACATCTAAAGCAAGAATCCTTACCTTAGGATGCTTGAGATGAACTCTGTACTCAAAATTACTCAAAAGCTCTCTTAAACCCCTTAGAAATCTTAGGAAAAATTGAAAGGAAAATTGAGAGAATTTAGAGTATGGGTATGGCGGTGGAAATGAAGGAAATGGAGGATTTATTTCACTTAACCCTTTTTAGCTCATAAGATAACCATCACTTCCCAACTTTGCCCTTGCTCTTCCTTGTAAATTCCATCTATATCCTTTGAGTCATTACACTCACACCCCCATACTAACCTATTCTCCATGAAATTTTCTTACATTTTACTCCCCACTTTTCCTACTAATTAGGGGTAGAATGGTCATTGTGCCCTAAAAGGAAGAATTCTCTAGAAACTCAATACACTTTTTGTCAAGCCCTTCGCCGCGGCGAAGAATCTTTCTTCGCCCTGGCGAAACTTTACAGAACCTACACCGTAGGTTGCAGGGCTTCATCGCCGCGGCGAAGCTTCTTCTTCGCCCCGGCGAAGTCTGTAACACAAAAACTTCGCCAAATTTTACAAATTTCAAGGCAACCACTCAACCAACTCACAATATCCATTCAACCAAGGGCCAAATACATATTATGAACACTAACCAAACTCAATTAAAGCTGAATCAATGAACATTTAAGCAATACCGCAAATCTTAAATGCGTACCTCAAGTGGGGCGTTACAACTTCTCTCCTCTCTGTTTTGTTCGATAGCTCATGACCCAAAGGGAAAGTTCCAGAATCAATTTCATCTTACAGCTATGGAGGAATCGAAGACAGGGGGATGACGATCAAGGAAGGGAGCATGTGTATTTAACACATACTGATGTTGAAGAAAGAGGCAGATCTCATATGGGAGAAAACCTAGGGTTTTCGAATTTGGGTGTGCTTTCCTTATCGTAATCTTTTATGTTCTGATCTGATCATTATTTTGTACTGTGTTGGTTGATAATGGAATACCCTATTGTGAGCCTTGGAGAGTGGATGTAGGCTGCAAAGCCGAACCACTACAATTGTTGTCTTGATTATACTGGCTTGCTTTTCTTTTTTTCTTCATTTGCTCATAGCTCTATTTACTGATCCTAAATTGATTACTGATTATTGAATTACTTAAGGTCAGTAAACCTTAGAGTTCTAAGAAATTGGTATCAGAGCTAGATTGAATGTCTAGTTAGGGTTTCACTGTTTTAATCATGCCTAATTCTATTTTGGGTTTTCTTAACCGATCACTTATCTATTGCTGTGTGTTTTTTTTCGAATCTGTGAGGAAAAAAAAAAAACACACATGTCGACTAAGTTTGAGCTTGAAAAGTTTACAGGTGAAAATGATTTTGGATTATGGAAAATGAAGATGGAAGCAGTGTTGATTAAAGAGGGCTTGGCTCTAGCTTTGAAAAGAGAAGTCGAGTTACCTAACACCTTAACCACTACAGAACAGCAAGATATGTTGAACAAGGACAAAAGCTCACTGATCCTCGGCTTGGGAGACAAAGTAATCCGAGAAGTCAAGAAGGAAAAGACTACTGCAGAGATATGGACCAGGTTAGATTCCCTTTACCAGTCAAAAACTGTTCCTAATAGATTATTTCTAAAACAGAGTTTATTTAGGTTTAAGATGGATGAACAAAAATCACTAAAGGCTAATAAGGATGACTTTCTTAAGATTATACAAGACTTACAAAGTATCTCAGTTGAAATTGATGATGAGGATCAAGCTGTGATCCTGTTAAATTCTTTACCCAAAACCTACTCGAATTTTGTAGAAACTTTGAAATATGGTAGGCAAACTCTGAAACTAGAAGAAGTACTAGAGGCTATCTCAGCTAAGGACACTGCAAATAGGATTAGAGAAGGAAATATGAGTGATGGTGAAGGTCTTGTAGTCATAGGAAGATCTGATAAGAAGAATTGGAAAAAGGGGGACAGAATAGTCATAGGTTAAAATCCAAAACTGGGAAACGGAAGTGTTTTTTCTGTCATAAGGAAGGTCACCTTAAGAGAGACTGTCCTGAGAGAAAGAAAAAGAAATATGAGAAAGAGGGTGATAGAGGTAGTGTAGGGGTAGTATCAGAGGGTTATGAGAGTTCAAAGGTCCTATTATTTCAGAAGGCAAGACTAGTGATGAATGGATTTTAGACATTGGCTGCACCTATCATGTGACACCTAATAAGGAGTGGTTTAGCTCGTTTCAACTCTTAGATGGGGGAAAAGTGATGATGGAGAACAATGTTGTCTATCATATTAAGGGAAAGGATCTGTTAAGTTGAAGCACCATAATGGATTAACTAAAACTCTTGCTGATGTTAGATATATCCCTAACCTCAAAAGAAACCTTATCTCTCTTGGAACTTTAGACTCTATAGTTCTAAGCTATAAGGCTGCTAATGGGAGTCTTAGTGTTTTGAAAGGGTCTTTGATTGTTATGAAGGCTGAAAAGAAGAATGGTCTGTATGTGTTGAAAGGTAGAACTGATAGTGGAGTGGCTGCTATTGGATCACCTAAGGAGCTAGATAAAACCACCTTGTGGCACCAAAGACTTGCCCATGTCAGTGAAAGGGGTCTAGGAGAACTTAATAAGCAAAACTTACTATGTGGAGATAAAACAGAAACCTGACATTTTGTGAGCATTGTATATTTGGAAAAATGAGTAGAGTGAAATTTGCGACTGGACAACACTTCTCAAAATCACCACTTGAGTATGTGAATTCTGATGTATGGGGTCCATCTAGGCATTATTCACTTGGAGGATGTAGGTACTTTATGAGCCTTGTAGATGACTACTCTAGTATGTTTGGATTTATTTCCTCAAAACCAAGGATGAAGCTTTTCCTAGATTTAGGGAATGGAAAACTATGGTTGAAAATCAAAGTGGAAAAAAACTAAAAAAGTTGAGAACTGACAATGGTTTAGAATTTGTCAATGAAGAGTTCAATAATTACTGTAGAGTTCATGGGATAGTTAGACATAAGACAATGAGACTCACTCCATAATAGAATGGTCTCTGTGAGAGGATGAATAAAGCCATTCTAGACAAGGTAAGAAGCATTCTGTCATGTTCTAAACTTTCGGTTAAGTTTTGGGTAGAAGCAGCCCATACTATGGTCTATCTGATAAATATAACGTCTTCTTCAGCTATAGGCTTTAAGGTTCCACTTGAGAGATGGATTGGTCATCCTGTAAACCTGGAAAATCTTAGAGTCTTTGGGTGTCTTACTTATGTTCATATAAAAGATGATAAATTAAAACCTAGAACCATTAAATGCATCTTCTTAGGATATCCAGATAGGATTAAAGACTATAAGTTTGGAATTTAGAATCTAAGAAGTGTATTGTGAGTAGAGATGTCATTTTCAGAGAAAATATCCTACATGGTTTAGGAGGTAAATCTGATGAATCTGAGGGCTGCCATCCAGGATTAGAACACTTAGAACTGGAAGTGCAGGACTCCAGTTTAAGTCCAAGTTTGAATCAAGGTGGAGTTGAGGAATTAAATACTCATGAGAATGAACCAAATGTTGATCATGAAGTAGGTTAGGAGGCTCCAAGTGTAGATGTATCAAACTTGACAGATTATCAATTATCAAAAGATAGAATTAGGTGAACAATCAGACCTCCCAACAGACTAGGTTATGCAGACCTGGTTGCATATGCACTTCAGGTGGAGGGAGAGATGAATGATGAACCTAAGACATTCCATGAAGCAGTTTTAGGATCTGAAAAGTTATAATGGAAGAAAGCCATTGAAGAAGAATTTGATTCTCTAATGAAGAATAATACATGGATTTTGGTTGATAAACCAAAAGATTGTAGAGTGGTCAAATGCAAATGGATCTTCAAAAGAAAACTAGGTTTAACAGCTCAAGAAGCACCTAGGTACAAGGCTAGGTTAGTTGCAAAAGGATTTACACAAGTAGAGGGGATTGATTATAATGAAATCTTTTCTCTAGTGGTCAAACATACATCCATCAGGGTACTGCTCTCTCTTGTAGTTCAATTCCCTGGAATTAGAACAACTCGATGTGAAGACAACTTTCTTGCATGGGGATTTGGAAGAAAGCATCTTAATGGAGCAACCTGAAGGATACAACAGTGCTTCAGGTAAAGTTTGTCTGTTAAAAAAAAACATCATATGGTTTGAAACAGTCACCACGACAGTGGTATAAGAAATTTGATTCTTTTATGATAGAAATTGGGCTTAAGATATGTAATTTTGACAACTGTTTTTATTTTAAAAGAATCTCTGAACTAACTCAAATTTGTTTACTGTTGTATGTAGATGATATGCTTGTGGCATGCCATGATAAATCTGAGCTGTGTCGACTGAAGAAGTTACTAAACACCAAGTTTGAAATGAAAGAGCTGGGCTAGGCTCAAAAAATTCTTGGTGTTTCTATTATCAGAAATAGAACTTCTGGAAGTCTGAAGTTAGTACAGCGGGACTATGCTAAGAAAATCCTGCAAAAATTCAATTTGCAAGATGCTAAGTCTGATCAAACTCCTCTTGGTGCTTACCTAAAGCTTTCACATGAGCAGAGTCCACGGACTAAAAAAGAGAAGCTGCAGATGGCAGAAATTCCTTATGCAAGTGCATTAGGAAGCTTGATGTACCTAATGGTGTGTTCAAGACCAGACTTAGGCTTTGCTGTAAGTCTAGCAAGCAGATTTATGAGCAATCCAGGAAAGTCTCACTGGATGGCTCTGAAATGGATCATGAGATATTTGCAGGGAACCAGATCAATGGGCATTTTCTTTAAGAAAAAACAGAGTTATGATGTTTGTGTTGAGGGTTTTTCTGATGCAGATTATGCAGGAGATGTGGATAGGAGGAAGTCAACATCCAGATTTGTTTTCACTTTGTGGGGAAATACTATCACTTGGAAATTCAAGCTACAACATATGGTTGCTTTGTCTTCAATAGAGTCAGAATATGTAGCATTAACTGAGGCAGCAAAGGAAACTACCTGGTTGAAATGGCTGGTAAATGAGTTGGATATTGAGCAATAGATAGTAAAGATAAACAGTGACAGCCAGAGTGCAATCCACCTCGGCAAAAACCAAGTATTCCACGAAAGAACCAAACAAATAGATGTTCACCTTCATTTCATTAGGGAAATGATTAAAAGAAGGGAAATCGAGATTGAAAAAATTGATGGTTCTTATAATCCTACTGATATGTTCACAAAACCTATCCCAGTTGAAAAACACAAGCTCTGTATGAGCCTGCTTCAAGTTCTAGAGTGAACATATGAATTCAAAGGCCACATATGGTGACAAATCAAGAAGCCAAGGTGGAGAATTGTGATGATGTGGCTTCTTATTTGCCACGGTGGAAGTCAGCCTTATATTTGTTTGGAGTCAAACATGTAGTGCGGTTTCATTTTGGCTAAACCCAATTACTTATTGCATTTGTTCGACTATCACACTTTTTAGCAGCCTCCACTTCTCTCCTCTCTGTTTTGTTCAATAGCTCATGACCTAAAGAGAAAGTTCCAGAATCGATTTCATCTTATGGTTATGGAGGAATCGAAGACAGGTGGATGACGATCGAGGAAAAGAGCATGTGTATTTAACACATGCTGATGTTGAAGAAAGAGGCAGATCTCATATTGGAGAAAACCTAGGGTTTTCGGATTTGGGTGTGTTCTTTCCTTATTGTAATCTTTTGTGTTCTGATCTGATCATTATTCTGTACTGTGTTGGTTGATAATGGAATACCCTATTGTGAGCCTTGGAGAGTGGATTAGGCTGCAAAGTCGAACCACTATAATTGTTGTGTCTTGATTGTGCTAGCTTGCAATTCTTTTTTTCTTCATTTGCTCATAGCTCAATTTACTGATCCTAAATTGATTACTGATTATTGAATTACTTGAAGTCAATAAACAATAGAGTTCTAACAATATGTTAATTGAGTTCTTATTTCATATGGAATACTTATTTTTGAGATTGGAAACCAAAGTTCTAGAATATGCACTTTTCGACCTATAAAAAAACTATGATTATCCAATTAAAATAGGCATACATACATAGAGATTCAAGTGTGAGTAAAGAGTTAATTAAAAAGAGATAATAAATGGAGACTAGAGAAAAATAGAGTTTCTTTTAAGGGAATTGAAAGTGTCAGTTGAGAGAATGTGAATAAGAGTTAGGATTTAGGGTTGTGTGTCTGTGTGTATCTTTTTTTTTTTTTTTTTCAAACTTGAGTTTGTTAGACTTGTAGAAATTGATTAACCATATTTGGTGTACGAGTGTATGTACGAATAGTTGTGCTCAACCACATAAATGCTCGTTTGATTAATTTTTCTTAAGTCAAATATTAATTATCTCTAATATTTCATTGCATTTATATGTATTTTCTTTTACATTATGTGAGTTTCAATTTATTTTTAATTTTATTAGTTTTTGCATTGAAGTTTTATTAGTCTTCTGATTTTTTTTTTCCTTCTATTACTTCTAATTTGACATAAAATTCAATTAATTTTAACCGATCTGCCCACAATCATGATTCAGTCTTTCCTTTACTCTCCTTAGAATTAGTTAATTGTTACTATATAAAAAAAAAAAAAAATTAAGGAATTCCTAATAAGCAATAATAATTGTTATCTCTTTATATGAATTTTTAGTTTTCAAGTTTGACAATTATATTGTATATTTTGAATATTAATATTCTTAATTACGTTGTTACTTCACACAAATTTCTGGATTCATCAGTATATATAATTATTTTAATTACATGTGAGGAGAAGTTGCTCATGATTTATAATACCTCAAGATCTTACCAATGTTTTCAGAAGCCGTAATAGAAATCACAGTTCATATAAAGAGACAACACTTATTATAGCTTGCCACATGTTTGTCTATATAACCAAATTATTTTTCTATTTTATTATTACGTGTTACATTTTGATCTTAGTTGCTCTACGAAATTCTCGGCAACTGTAAATCAGAGTATAATGAGTTAAAAAAAAAAATCACTTTTTTGTTTTTTTAAAATTCAAAACAATCTTTTGATTTAAAATAAAATTAAGGAGTATAAACTCTCTCTTATTACTCAATATCATAAAATGAATATAGAAATCAAACTCATAATTAAATATGAACCAATCAAGTAAGGCTGCAACTGAATAATTGGTCTTATCACAGGTGGTGGTGGTGCTGGTTTATAAAAAGGGCTCATGACTTGATCGCCTCCAGCTGTTTCGCCTTTTCGTTTCCCAGAACCTTGCTTGATGTAGATCTAATAATGTTAAGTGTGTTTGCACAGCATGCAGTAGTGTTTCGACTTTTGATTACCGCGGTCTTAGGATTTTTAATACTAACAAAAGTGGCAAGGGCGTAGCGGAGGTGGTTCAAATGGGCTAAGCTTTTAAAATCTATGGACATAAGAAAAGTTTCCAAGTTATTATTTGAGTGGAAAGCTACTTCTATGATATCATATATGAATGGGTTTTGATTGTGAAGAGTTTGGAGGACAACTTATTGAAGAAACTCTCGTATCTTACTTGATGACGAAATCTTCTATTGCAACAATAAGTTTCGAATAATGAGGAGTTTGAAGTTTCGAATTTTTCTTGGAAAATCTTAATAATTTACTTTGGAAGAGAAAGCAAAGAAAAGGACAATTTGGTGATGGCCAAATGAGCTCTACCACTTTTAAATACTCAATTTCATGTTGAGTTTGTGCTTCTTCTATTCTTTATCACTTTACTGATTGTCTCTTCTACTCTTAGAACTTTCCTATCCATACTCATTCTAATAAAATTGCTTTCCCTATTCACAACTTTTTCTTTTTTGTTTGCTCCGACAGATTCTTGAAAATTATTGCACCAAAGTAATTAATTAAGTGACTTTGGGGTCTTAATAATCTTATGGATCTATGAAAATAGGGGATAACTTCCCACCCAAGGTTTGGCGTTATTCGTTGCCCACCCACTAAGTTTGAGAAAAAAAACAATTTTCCACCTATCATTAAAATCCGTTAGTGGGATCTATCAATTGACATAGTATAATGTAATCAGTCTAAAGACAAATATACCTTTTACTATTTGAATCCAAATCTAAATTCTTACCCAAATAAAAACCCATGGCCACTCGAGCCCACCAAAATCCCAACCAAAACCCAAAGAAACTCTCACTCTCACTTACTCTCCTAGTCTCTCTTCTCATTTTCGCTTCAATCTTCCTCCTCCTTACCATCTCCAACAAAACCCCATTCTCTTCTTCTTCTTCTTCTTCTGCATCACTATCTCACCCTCTATAAACTCAACACCATATCGCAGAGAACCAACCCAAACGCGCTGTTGTTGGTGGTTGGGGTGGGGAAGTTGGGTTGCTGGGGAATGGGGATTGGCTGCTGCAAATAAAGACAGAGGTTGGTGGAGGTGGGGCGGTGGGAGAGAGAGAATGGGGTTAGTAATATTATGTATTTAGGTTAAAAATTATAAATTCAAATAGTAAAGGGTATTATAAAGTTAAATAAACTAAATTTATCATTTTGTCTTCTTCCGTTAAGGTTAATGAACGGGGAAATTTTTTCCTCAAACTGGGTGGGAGGCCAAACCTTGGTTGGGAAATTGTCGTTATCCCATGAAAATATTATTAAAATGAGATGCTTTTGATTTTTTTTTTTTTCCTTTTTTAGATTTAGTTTAAGCTATTTGATATTATAATATTGCTGAATTTTCACTAACAACAGATTTTCTATTAAAGAGTTAGTCAACCCTAACCAAGAAAAGAAAAGAAACTAACTTGATATTAGACTAGTAAAAGAAAACATATTATAAAATCGACTCAATATTATTGGCATGTACTAGACATTTGGCATTTAAAGAAGTCTTTTGCAAAGAAACACGATTACACAACTAAAAGAATCGTTCACGAAAAATTACTGATATTGTTGATACGGTTTGTCGTTTATTATAAAAGATAAAACCAATTTGATTGTGTATTTTACTAATGTCACATTTTTCTTGGTTTTAGTCCATTAGTTTTTTTTTTTTTTTTTCTAATTATAGGTAATTATATTGGTGATTTTTTTTGATAAATTCATATAAATTTTAAAATGTGAAAATATTAAAGAATGATTTGTCTTTCACATTTTCAAATTGTAGGATAAAAAGGTAAACCACGAACAGATATATTAATCCCAAAACACACTAAAAACATGGTGGATGTCGACATAAGCTGTAAAATATTAGGGATATTTTGTAATTAATCCTAGAATATTTGGGATTTAATTCTATAATATTTTGTTTAAATCTAATTTAATATAGGAATATTTAGTTTTCCTTAGAATAGGTTGTTTCCTAGTTTAAGAGATTTGTTTCCAGATTTTATCTAGTCATTGTACATATACAACCTCCACATTGGAAAAGAATATACAAGGGAATTAACCACCTCTAAGTAATTTGGCGGTTTACTTGGGACTCTTAGATATATTACTCAAGAGCTCTTGAGTCGATAGAAATCATCCGATCTACGATCGAGGCTTACCTAACCATTAACTTCAGGCCTCAGTGAACTAGCTGAGGTGCGCACAAGCTGATCGGACACCCCCAAATACAAAAAAAAATAAACATATATATAATATAATTATATATATAATATAATATATTATATATATATATATATCATATTAATTACACAAACAACACACACACACACACACACACACACACAAATGAATTATTCAGAAACCCTTGTTTAACACGATGTTAGAGCCAATATAATCACTCGTATTTTTTTTACGAAATTCTTATTCCTCTACTCCGAATTCCAACCCAAAAAACTATAAACCCGCATCCAAAGTTCAAATTTTTTTGAATTCTACTCACTTCTATGATTCAATTCAAAATTTCAACTACAGCCTCATAGTTTGAAGAGTTGAAAAACCCTGCAGTCAAACCCTAGCCTTCACAAACAAACAGCGGCACAATTGTCGTCATACAATCAACCAACACACCTGAATCCAAAGTACTTCCGCCATCGGACAGATCTCCACTGCACATACATTCGCAAACACCCGAATTTGAGATCTCTAAGCATAAACCTTCCACCACCGAACAGATCATCACTACCCATCACGCTGTGCACACAGTCGCCACGAACATAGTCGTGAACACAATTGCCGTGAACACACCTAAATTCGAACACACCAGCGAACACAACCACAAACATAGTCACCGCAAACACATCGAAATTCAAACATAGCTGCGAACACAGCCACGAACACATTAAAACCTGAAGCGCTATCGTCGTCGCAACACGACTAGATATCTACCCAAATGTGAGTTTTAGTCCAATGAAAATAGCCCCCGTTGCTACAACCAATTAGCCATCGCACATTGACAACCGTTGATTTTTTGGGGGTTGAAGTGACATCCATTGATTTTTTAGGGTTTGAAGTGACAATATTGATTTTTTAGGGGTTGCAGTGACAATCATTGATTTTTTAGGGGTTGAATCGTCATTGCTTTTGTTGTTGCTAATCAATTGTGAGTCAATTGACACCCCTAAAGGCGTATCAAGCGAACCAAACGAACCCGTGCCAACACCAACACCAACACAATAGATTGTTGTTCACCAAGACAACTCTGCATTTCCTACTGGAGTCATGTTGAAGGAGAATAATTATTCTTTATGGTCTCAACTCATGGAGATGTAGATTGCCACTCGCAACAAGTCTGGATACCTTACTGGAGCCACGAGAAAACTTGCTCCTAGAGATCCAAATCTGGAAACATTACCAAAAACAATAGAGTAAAGAGTTGGCTTATTTACTAAATGAGTTTGTCATTGATGCGGCGATTTATTTGCCTTCCCACAGCCAATGAGATATGGGATGCTATCTCGAGAACCTTTTATGATGGATGAGACGAAACCTTTTGTTAGAGTTATGAAATAACTCTATTAAGGTGATTAAAATACCCTATTTATGCTTTAAATGAAATTACATGGTGATAAATAAGAGAAATTATGAATTTATGCATGGAATTCATATTATAAGTTTTTCTTACTAATTTTGCGTGCTTGAATTGAAATTTGAGATTGAGTAAGTTGATACTAGGGTGTGATTTATCAATCAAGGTTGATTTTGTCTCTTTTGTGCTGTTCAGGGGTCAAATTGATATTTACATTTGGGGTTGATTTTATCACTTTTTAATTATGTAGGGACCAAATTGATATTTGCTAGATTTGCTATATAAAGAAAGTGAAGAGTTGAAAAAGGCGGTTACTCATCCCCAAACCCTACCTTCTCAATTTTTCTGCGACTCTTCACCTTCTCCCACCGTTGGCCACCATTTTTCTCTCTTCATGGCACGCGACACTTCATCTTCCCCTACCGTGGACGATGTTTCATCTTCCCCTACCGTGGACGATGTTTCATCTTCCAATAGCCTTTTGTCCATTTTAGACACCGGTCGATCTTCTTTGGCATTGACCAATCTCTCTAGCTGTGGATCCAACTTTACTCGAGCTCCATCACTGTTGTTCACGTAAATTCGTCACATCTTGCCAAAAGGCGTTGCCAACGACCGTTCAAATTCCAACCGATTTTTGCTCATTTTCTGACAACGTTTCATGCCCTAGGTGCTGATTCATCTTCCCCCAACTCCGATCTACCTTCCAGTAAGCTTTGGTCATCATGTCGCAGTTGTGACTTTGCTAGAACCAGTTGCCATCGTTGTGACTGTTCATCTTCCTAGCATCCTTTAGTCTTCCTTAGCCACAAAGCACCCTTTTATAGCTACCAATGATTCATTTTGCACCATGACCAGTGACCTTTCATCTTATCCAGCCATTATCATTACCACCATAATTTGTTGAGCTTCTTTTTTTCTGTTACGGTGAAGGCTAGACCAAGATTGACGAGCATGACTCCTCTTTATTGCATTTCTTGATTGGTTGGATTGAGACGGAATATTGGATAGATTGTTTGCGTTGTGTCTTGTGTTCATATTATGTTTGTTTTCATTTGAGCTTGATTACGATACTTTAATATGATTTTGATGCTGATAGAAATTATGTATGGATATATATAGTTACTAGTATATGTGTAATTATAATGTGTGTAAATATATATTAGGGTGTATAATTTTTAAAATTAATTAATGAGAATATGATGAATATTTCGTAACATGGTATTAGAGCACCAACCTTAGGGTTTAGTTCTGGTGGCCGATGATCCACGGCGACATTATTCCTTCTTTCCTCATTTACATCCTCTTCTGATTTGTCTACTGTTACTTCGGTAATGGGTCGACTATATCTATTATAAGGTGTGGTATTGCTAATCCCACCAAATTTATGCCTTTCTCTTTTGTTTTTTGTTTTCCTCATTTACTCTTTAATTTATTATTTGTTAGTCAAATTACTAATGCATTCAACTATGACGTTTATTTTTTCCCTACTCATTGTATCTTTTGGGATCTTGGGACGAAGCAGATTATCGGTAGGGGCCATGTATCGGATGGCTTGCATGTGCTCGATGACATCTCTACTCCGGTGCCACAACTATTGCTTGTACCAGTGATTCATCCCTATCCATCTTATATGGTCGTTTTGGTCATCCTCCTCTCCCAATTTTGAAGAAGTTATGTCCTAGTTTAGGGTCAATGTCACACTATGAATGTGAGGCATGCTAGTTTGGGAAACACCATCGAGTGTCCTATAATCCTAGGATAAATAAACGAGTCATGGCTTCTTTTGATGTTATACATTTTGATATTTGGGATCCTTATCCTGTTTTATCTCATTCTGGTTATAGATATTTTGTTACTTTTGTGGACGATTTTTCATGTGTTACTTGGCTATGCTTTATGAAAAATCGTTCTGAGTTATTTTCCATATTTTGTGCCTTTTATGCTAAGATAAAAATCAATTTGCTTCATCTATTAAAATTTTGCAAAGTGATAATACCAAATAATATTTTTCTACATCTCTCTCCTCTTTTTTGTCCACCAGGGGTATTATTCATCAGTTATCTTGTGTATATATACCTCAATAAAATGGGGTCGTTGAACCAATAAAAGGTCATTTGTTAGAGGTCGCCCATACACTTCTCTTTCATATGAAAGTGTTTAAAGAGTTTTGGGCAAATGTTGTTTCTATTGCATGTCACTTGATTAATCATATGCCTTCTTCTATTTTGTGTGGTCAAATCCCTTACTCCATTCTTTTTCCTTCTCAATCTTCATTCCTTTTCCCTCCCAAAGTCTTTTGGTGTACTTGTTTTGTTCACGATGTTCGACCTTGTCTCTCCAAATTAAACCTTAGATCCCTCAAGTGTATATTCTTGGGTTATACATGATATCGAAAAGGTTATCATTGCTTTTCTTCTATGTTGGGTGAGTGTATTGTCTCGGCTAATGCTTCATTCTTTGAAACTACTCCATTTGTTGATTTCTCCATTCCATCCTCCCCTTCTCTTGAAACCTCCATCGATGATTTCTTGTTTATAACATTACTCAACATAGTTCTCCACCCCCTTCTCGTCCTCTTATCACTCAACCACCCACTTCTCATCCTCTGATCATTCAACCACCCCCTTCTTGTCCTCCTATCACTTAAGTCTACACTCATCGAGCTCAACAATGACACATGGCACCTTGTTGACCTCTGATTCATTGCCCCTACTGCCTACCTTGTCCTCGGATCCAGATCCTTATATTTATGACCTCGATCTTCCTATTGCTCTTCATAAAGGTAAATGTTCTTGTACTTATTCTATTTTCTCTTTTGTTTCTTATAACTTCTTGTCTCCGTCTTCCAAGTCTTTTGCTGCCTCTTTAGATTCCGTGTATGTTCCCAGTTATGTATTTGAAGAGGTTAGTCATGATGGGTGGCGAAGGGCTATGGAAAAAGACAAAAAGGCCATTGGGTGCTTCACAATGAACGTTAATCCCGATGGGTCTGTGGCCCAGTTGAAAGCTTGATTGGTTGCTAAGGGTTATGTTCTGAGATATGGTATTAATTACTTTGTGACATTTTCTCCAGTTGCTAAAATAACCTCTGTTCAGTTATTTATTTCTCTTGCAACTTCCTATAGTTGGTCTTTTCACCAACTCGATGTCAAGAATGCATTTTTGCATGGTGATCTTCTTAAGGAGGTTTACATGGAGCAATCTTTGGGGTTTGTTGCTCAAGAGGAGTTCGAAAAGGTATGGAAGTTGAGGAAATCTTTATATGACTTGAAACAATCTCTACGTGCTTGGTTTAGGAGGTTTAGTGATGTGATGACTAAGTTTGGTTTACATAGAAGTGCTTATGATCATTTTGTCTTTAATAAGCAATCTAGTTCTAGCATTCTCCTTCTCATTGTTTATATTGATGACATTGTAATCATTGGTAGTGATAATGTTGGCATTCATAGTGAAACTCAAAGCATATGGCAGTATTGATAGATATAAAACAAGGTTAGTTGAACAAAGGTACACGCAAAAGTATGGGTGGATTGTCAAGAGACCATCACATCGGTAGCAAAGATCAATAGAATTCGCATCCTTATATCTATAGCAGCAAACTGTGATTGGCCCTTAAAATAATTTGATGTTAAAAATGCCTTCGTTAATGGACATTTAGATGAAGAGGTCTACATGGAGTTGCTGCCCAGAGTTGGGCGTTCATCTTCTGGTAGAAATGAAGTTTGTAAACTGAAGAAGTCACCGAGAGCTTGGTTTGGGAGGTTCTCTTCGATAATGAAGGCATTTGGGTATAAGCAAAGTTATTCAAACCATACTTTGTTTGTAAGATAGAAAGAGGGAAAGGTAATAGCCTTGATTGTTTATGTTGATGATATGGTTTTGATAGGAGATGACCCGAGCGAAATGAAAGCATTACAAGAGTAGTTGGCTGCTAAGTTTGAAATGAAGGATCTTGACCAACTTAAATATTTCCTGGGGATTGAGGTTGCAAGATTTAACCATGAGATTTCACTATCACAACGGAAATGCTTGCTTGCAAACCAACAAAGATGCCCATAGAAATGAATCACAAGCTCGAAGAATGTTTAGATCAAGCTCCAACAAACAAGGGTCGTTATTAGCGGTTGGTTGGGAGATTAATCTATCTGGCACACAGGAGGCCAGATATAACTTATGTAGTAAGTTTTGTAAGCCAGATCATGCATGCACCACGTGAAGAGCATATGAATGCAGTGTATCAAATTCTAAGATACTTGAAGAATGCACCAAGAAAAGGTTTGTTGTTCTCAAAAAATGGTGTTTCTAACATTGAAGGCCATATAGATTCTGACTGGTCAGGGGATCGAATTAATGGAAAGTCCATGTCTAAGTATTTTACTTTCGTGGAAGGTAATCTTGTTACATGGAGTAGCAAGAAACAGAAGGTAGTAGCACGATTAAGTGTAGAAGCCAAATGCCGAGGTACGACATATGGTATGTGCGAATTGTTATGTATTAAAAGCGTATTAAAAGCGTATTAAAAGATTTGGGAATTGAATATGGAAAACCTATGAGTCTTCATTGTGATAATAAAGCAGCTATTGAGATTGCACGTAATCCAGTACAACATGACTGCACCAAACATGGTGAAGTTGACCATCATTTCATCAGAGAAAAGAAAAAAAAAAACACTTAGAAACTTTTTGGATATTTATAGGCATCCTAAGGTACTTTAAAAAAAAAAAAAAAAAAAAAAAAAAAAAAAAAAAAGGGTCAACCCAATTAATACAGCAGAACCAGTTTTAAAATAATTTTGTTTCTGTTTTTCAATTCTGTCAAAATTTTCATAACTGAGCACAGTCTTCAAAAATTAAATTTTATACTCACTGAAAAATCACAAATCTTTTTCAACAAAAACTAGACATGTTATTCTAGCGCTAATAAAAAGTTGAAAAAAAAATACATATATAGTTTCTAGATATCTAAATATTTTACGCAAGTTCACTAGTTTATAGAAAGACCAAATATCTAGGTTTTACACTGTCAATGAGTTTAAAAAATTAGTAGTACTTCATATTACATGACGGTTTTTGATGAATAAAACTCTTCAGACTCTACATTGTCCTTTTACTATCATAGAATGATAGAATTTAGTTGGACAACTTAGAAGATTTAATTTAGAGAACAAAATTAATTATGATTCTAAAGTGATAATGTTATTTAATTGATGTGAAAATTTGAAAATTATTTATAAAGTGTTGATGCAGAAATTTGGTATTGCGTGGAAATCCCTATTCTGCCCTTGAAGTGATTGACTTCTGGTTGACAATTTCGATAGCTGGCTCTATTGTAAAGTCATGATCCCTTTGCTATAGGGTCACGATGCCTCTGCTATAAAGTCCCAAAAAAAGAACGGAGGTCAAGGGTGCGCGAGCAAGTTTGTTGGCGTAGGCACTCCACACTCAATTCAGGAACGGTCTCATAAGGTTAAATTAAGTACTTCAGTGAGTATTTGGGTTTTAGATCGATCAAACCTGTGTTAGGTAGTGAAGTGATTGCCTTTTATTTGGTTTCCTCTTCAAGAGATCTTTGGGTTTGATAAGGAGTCAAAAGATAAGGCAATTAAGAGATAATATTTCCCTTTTAGATTAGGAAAATATACAGGGAATGTTTATCTCATTAATAATTAATATCCTATTTCCTTTATATAAAAGTACCCATTTAGGAAAGCATAAATCAGTTGATATTATATATCAAACCAGCATTACTTCAAATAGATATTATTTATACCTTGTTAATATCATCATACTATGTCTTAGCATAACACTATTTTATGTTATTAATTTTTTTTGTTTCTACGAGAAATCTATTGAATAACGGGATAATATTATGCTCATTAAATTATTGCCATACAATATTAAAGTATTAACAAGAATACTATAGATATGTAAAGATATTTCAGTAAATTCAATCAGGTATGAATTAATTTATTAATATTATGAAAATATTTTTTAGTGGTGCTATTTAAGCCCCCACTCAATCTTTCTAAGTCCCAATAATAGTTTTTCAAAAAATTTATATTTTTTGAACTTGTACTTACTAAAGAGGATAGTTAATCTTTTAGTACAACCCCAAAATATTAAATAAATAAAATAAAATAAACTATTTAGTCCTTAAGTGCCCGAATTTTCCCAAGGGCAAAATAATAAGTTCCTATTTTATATTACCTGCACATAAAGTAAAACATCTTAGGGATAATCCACAAAATAGGAAATAGAATCATGCTTAATTGAGAAATCTATGGAGAAGAAGGAAGGTGAGTTAAATTGGGAAGTGAATGTGGATCTGATATTGTCCAAGAAGGAAGATGATCCCACTTTCTCCTAAAACTCCAATAGTCCTTCCTCAATCCCAAATCTTGCATCGACAAGGAAAGTGATTCTCTTAAACCCTATTCTATTTCATCGGGCTAATAGGAATGAAATGATAACTCAATATTCATACAAAAAAGACTGCATTTGAGCATTCCGAATAGAAAGTTGACCGCTAACTAGCCTTCGCCTTCATTCTAATCTTGTTTTCTACAGGGGCAGAGAACGATACCACAATCAACAAACATTACAAAGTCAAGATAGGATGGGAAATCACTTTGTTCTTACGGGCAAGACCGTAATTCCATAATTGGTGCAAAATTTATCAACACCACGTTTGGATTTTGTTTTTAGGAATAAAAGTATTCTAAAAGATTTCAATCAATAGGAAGACAACAATCACGAAAAAGTAAGCCTTTTTTTTTTTTTTTAATTTTACTTTGTTTGATCTTTCGACATCTTGGTTTCTTTGTGTTAAAAAAAAAAAAATGCTAATTTTGTAGCATAATTCATAATTATTACTGATATATCTTCTTTTTATTTATTTATTTTATTTTGTCTCTCGTAAAATGGTTAATACATAGGCTATAATGATTCAGACCTGATTTTTTTTTTTTTAATTCTATTCAATAATTGTTTGCGCAGAAGGTTTGCGGCTCACGAGGCCCATTTTTCATTATTGTTGATGCGTGATTTTTACACCAACGTAACACACGTGTGAAATATTGAGATGGCCCAAAAGACACACGTGAATGTAAAGGAAAATGATAGTAAACGCAATAGGGACAGCTTTTAAAGTGGTTCGGATGCTAAGGTAGCAAGTCTTACGTCCACTGATGTTTGTATTAATGATAAAGGTCAGGTCGCGTTAGCGGACTGACTTACAAATGATTTACAAAATGATAATACAAGAGAGAGAAAGCTATATATCTTTGAGAGAGAATAGCCAATCAAGAATAATAAGGAGCGAATCCCTTTAATGAGAGAGGAGCTCTCAATTTATAGTGGGATGCATTAAAGTAATGATCACTGAATCTGTAAGTTAGTGGGATTATCCGTGCAAATCCTTCTTTATGTCACATTACCCACCTTCTAGAGTAATTTGCGCGATTTAGAGCAGAGATTGGACACGTGGGATCATCAGAGCTTTTGGCTGGCCTAACGTGCACCCACTATTCTGACTGAAGCAAGCAGTGGGTGTACCCATGATCAGACTCTCGCAGGCTGACTGGACCTTACGTCAGCCCTTATATTTTTTAGGCATAACAAAAGTCCCCTAGTTTTTAAGATTCGAGGATCGAACCTTGGAAACTACAAGTCATGCCGCAATTGGATGATTCTTGGAAATTCTGGTGATTCTGACTTGTTTGAAAATAGGTCGGGATGGCACTTTTTGCGAACACGACCTTGCATGATCATTGTTTGCAGAGGACAAGTGACCTGATTTTGTCAAACGTCACCTTTTGTGCTTTTGATATGGGTGCATTTAATGAAGTAGTCTCTGTGTTGACAGATGTGCCTTGTGCGTGATAAGTACCAACCAGACGCATTAAATGCGTTGTATGCTGACACAGTACGCTTTATCAGAACATTAAATGCACGGCATGCTGGAACGATGCCCCTTACTAGAGCATTAAATGTAGATTGAGGCGCAATTAATGCTTTGAGAGAGAGATTGTCGTCGTTTGAGCTTTTCAACGGGAAAGATGAAGATTTGACTTTCTTCAGTCGGGACGCTCACTCTTCCTCGCTGATGTGCGACACGTGGCCGTGATCAACAGTGAGAAATCTTTGCCGCCCAAATGCCGTTTCGATTCCGAGAAAACCAAACGTCATGCGCTATAAAAACTCAAATCTTTCTCAGGCAATGTGACCAGAGTCTTTTTCATAGAGAGTAAAAGATTTTCGCAAGCCTGGAACCTTTGCCTTCCAAACCAGCATTTTTCCGGTATTCGAAGCAGAAGCTATTCTCATACTCTGAGAGGTAAGGACTTTTCTCTATTTTTGTTTCCTTATTTTCCATGATTAAATGGCGTCAGTCTTCCAGTAGCCCATCGGAGACGAGATGCTTAGGTCAGGTTCGAGTCATGAATGGCGGCTCGAATCATGCTGTTAGGGTTTTCTTTGGGATTTAGGGAGTTTGTCTCCCTCCACATCATTGTACGAAATAGCGTACAGCGGCTAAATGACACTCCTGCTTGTCACTTTTGCAAACTGCCAAAATGGACCCCTCAACAACCAGATCTGAGCAGGGAACCAGTTCGTTCCTGCAGGGTGCTCCGAGTATCCCTCCCGAGGTCTTCTCGGTACTTACCGAGGATGAGCTCGAGAGGTAATAAAACAGTACGGTATTAAGGTGGACGTTTTCCTTGACGTGGCACACTCATCGCGATACCCGTTAAGTGATCTGGCCGCGATCTCCGAGGAGATCATCAATGGTGGGGGACTGATCCCCTTCCACCCTTTCATCAGGTCGCTTTTGGATCACTTCGAGATCACGTCGATGCAGTTGACTCTGAACACATACGTCATTGCTGTTGCAATGTACATCGCATGTCATGAGAATGGGCTGGGCGAGCTGACTGCGACGGAGCTCGGTTGCTCATATTTTTTTAAAAAGAGCAAGGACAAGGATTCTTATTACTTGTCTAGGCGACCTACTATCGCCTAGGGGATACACAGTTACCCTAGCAACGCGGGGACCTATGAAACGAAGTTTTTCTTCTTTCACTATGACGGACATTGCCGCTTCCAGGAACCAAGTAGGCCTCTTTTTCTTTTCCCTTTTTTTTTTTTTTTTTTGGTTGATGAATTTATTAAATTCGAAATGTGCTCTTTCTAACGGCCTGATTCCTTTCTGATAGTTAACAAGACGACTGACTTAGGGCTACTCTTCGATCCAAATAGGATCGTGAATTTTGGCTTATTATCCGAGGACAGGCGCGATGCGAAGAAGCTCGTGACGACAGTGAATTTGCAAAAATACGGTTTCTTCAACGCAAACGCGTCTTTAGAGCCCTCATTGAGTAAGTCTTGCTAACTGGTCCTTTTCTGGTCGTGAAATGAAATATCTTTGCTAATGATGCTTTGCATGCAACGACCATGCCTCCAAAGGAGTTAGAACAGCCGCGACGAAGGCTACTCAATTTTCCTCGATCAAGAAAAGCCAAGGCGACCGATGCTACTCCTACCGTTCTCCCGGCTGAAGGTGTAACATCGGGCCCACTAGTGCAACCTGCTGGAACTTCTCAGCCCCAACCGTCGGAGGACGCACCAATCCGAACTATGAAGGTCTCCCAGCCTCGCCTACTCGTCTGAGGCTAAAGACAACGGCTCAGCGAAAGTAGAGGAGGCAGATTCAGGTCGAAGAGTTAGAGACCGAATCTGAGGGCGATCAACCTAAGAGGTCGCAGCAGGACATCGGAAGGAGGTCGGTTAAAGAACTGACAAGTGACGCAGCCCCTGTGGAAGGCTCGAAGAAAAGGACCCCAATGCTGGACTTGTTGGGGAATCTGCCAGAGTATCTGCAGCCGATGGTCTACACTTTGCTGGAGTGTGGACTTTTGGAAGCATTCGAGCAGTTTGTAGGCTCTAGCGACGTGGACCTGATGTCCACATCGTTGCATCACTTAAGCAAGGTAAACGAACTATCCTCGGTGAGGACTTCTCTTAGCTTCTGGTAAGCTAACTTTATCTTTCCTTGTTTGCAGGCCTTGCTTTCCATGCAACTGTCCCTGGAGAAGGTTCGGCTGGGAGGTGCAAACGGGGAGGTCGCACTGAGGGAAGAGAATGCAACGCTCAAGTGAAGCCTGAAAATTGCCGAAACAAAAAGAAACATGTCCTCTAAGTCGACGAACCGGTACTTGAATGAAAGAGACACGGCTCTTCGCATGGTGGACTTCCAAAAAGTGTAGCTTGAGAAACATGGAGAGGAAATAAATGAGCTACAAAGGACCGTAGCCAAACTTTCCAAGGAGGCTGGAGAGAAGGACCAGGAGCTCAAAGCGACCTCTCTGCGGGCCTTGCGAATAGAAGAAGAGAGGGACGCCTCCGAGAAGCGAAGGCAAGCTCTCGAGGTCGAACTTCAGGCAAGTCAGGAAAAAGTTGCTTCCTTGACAGAAGAGATGCAGAATCAGGCAGCGGAGGTCGAGGAGAAGGCTGCCGAATGGGCGATCGAGTCTATCTATGCCTTGTGACTGAAGAATCCACGACTTGATATGTCCGACCTCCCAGAGGACTGGTGGGATACACTTATGTCCATGGCGTGGGAGGATGACGAAGCGGCGGCCGCTCAAGCATTTGATGAGACAGGAGGTTTGGGGCATGCCTCGGAGAAACCCCCAGTCGACCAGCTGTAGGACGATGAGGTCGGTCCTCTAGGAGCCAAATTAGGGCGTATAGTCATGCCATTTTGCCTGCTGTACTCTTCTCATTAATGAAATAAATTTTTGCTTTTACAATTTTTGTTCGCTTTATTATACATGAGTACATTCTGATTGCTTACATTATTGGAACAAGTGTGATAACATAACACATTTACACGGACAAGATTACATGCGAAGATTGTTACAAGCGCACAAAATAACACTTTACAAGGAAATGATTTACAAAAATCAGAAATTAATTTACAAGGAAAACTGAGTTTGGAATTACTGATAGTATGATCGAAGGTGCTCAACATTCCAAGCTCGGGGTACTTTGGAACCATTCAGCCTTTTGAGATGATAAGTCCCCAGTCTTATCACTTTGTCGATGCGGTATGGACCTTCCCAGTTCGGTCCTAACACTCCCGCACTTGGTTACCTAGTACTGAGAAGAACTTCCTTTAACACAAGGTTGCCGACCTGGAAGTCTCTTCGTCTGACCCTTGAATCGAAGAACCTATTCGCACGTTGCTGGTAGGCTGTTATCCTTAGCGAAACCTTGCTGCAATGTTCTTTAACAAGGTCTAGGCTTGCTCTCATAAGTACTTCGTTGTTGGCTTCATTGTACAAGTCCCTCCGAAGTAAACCAGTTCCTACCTCTGCAGGGATCATCGCTTCGCACCCGTATGTTAGCGAAAAAGGTGTTTCTGAGGTGGAGGTTTTCGGAGTTGTTCTGTATGCCTATAGGACTTCGGGGAGGTCATCGGCCCAATTCCCTTTGGCTGCGCCAAGTTTGGCCTTTAGAGTATGCTTGATGGTTTTGTTGACAGCTTCAACTTGGCCATTTACTTATGGTCTTGCGACTGAGGTGAATTTTTTATGGATGCCCAACTCGTCGCAAAATTGCTTGAATTCCTCGTTGTTGAATTGCTTCCCATTATCCAAGATGAGGGTATGAGGAATTCCGTAGTGGCACACAATATTCTTGAAAACGAAGTCTTTGAGCTTTTTGGTCGTGATTGTGGCAAGCGATTCGGCTTCTACCCATTTGGTGAAGTAATCTACCGTGACCACGACATATTTGACTCCCCCTTTCCCGATTGGCATAGGACCGATGAGATCGATCCCCCACATGGAAAAAGGCCAAAGGCTAGTCATGGTTATCAGTTCGTGGGAGGAAGCTCGCGGTATGTTCGTGAACCGCTGACACTTATCACACCTCTTGACAAAGTTGTAGGCGTCATCCTGGATTCGAGGTCAATAGTACCCTTGACGAACAACCTTGTTCGCAAGAGATCGTGTGGTGGTGTGATTACCGCAGATCCTTTCATGTATTTCCCTCATGATGTATTCTGCTTCTTCGCTGGTTACATATCGAAGGAGAGGGGCAATAAATCCTCGCCTATACAACTGGTCCCTGATGAGGGTGTAATGAGCAAATCTTGTTCGCAGAACCCTTGCCTCGACCTTGTCGTCAGGCAAGATCCCATCCTTGAGGTATCGAAAAATGGGAGTCATCTAGGAATCTGATTCTGTCACATTCACGACTTGTTTGATCGGGCTGACACTTGGGGCCTCGATGAATCGAACAGGAATGTTATCCGGTGCTTCTGAGTCCAACGATGAGGCTACTCTTGCCAGGGCGTCCGCACATAGTTGCTATCTTTGGGAATCTGAGTGATTGCAAAGATTGCAAAGTGCTTGAATGGCTCGATTGCGGCCTTAGCTTCTTTCAGATAACGGATCATGTTTTCTTCCTTGGCTTGGTACTCTCCTAAAATCTGGTTAACGACCAACATGGAGTCACTATGGACACTGATCGCGGTTGCACCCATTTCTCTGGCCAACCGCAATCCAGTGAGCAGAGCTTCATACTCGGCCTCATTGTTGGTTGCCTTGAATTTGAACCGAAGAATGTTGTGAACGCAAGCCCCTTTGGGGCTCAAAAGGAGAAGACCTGCATCGGCCCTCTTTCTATTCGATAATCCGTCGACGTAGAGGCTCCAGGTCGACAGATTCTGAGCAGTTTCTTGGATGGCTTCGCTAGGCTGTTGCTCCAACTCACTTGGAAGATAGGAGAATTCTAAAATGAAGTCAGCAATAGCCTGCCTTTTGATAGTCGATCTTGGCTTGTACTTCAAATCGAACTGACTCAATTCCATGGCTTATTTAAGCAATTTACCCGATGCCTCTGGCTTCTGGAGGACCTACCTGAGGGGGTAATTAGTCATCACATGGATAGTATGGGCATGGAAGTAAGGTCGCAGCTTTCTGGAAGCGATCCGCAGGGCATAGGCTAATCACTCCATTTCTGGATACCGCATCTCGGCATCCGTCAGATGCTTGCTCGCATAGCACACTGGCCATTAGACCTTTTCCTCTTCCCAAACTAGGGTTGCACTGATCGTGAACTAAGAGATGGACAGATACAGGAGCAGGATCTCTTGCGGAAGAGGCTTGGACAAGAGAGGTGGTTTCCCGAGGTGTTCTTTTATACTTTGGAATGCCTGTTCGCACTCGGGAGTCCACTTGAACTTCTTATTGGCCTTTAGAACATTGAAGAACGGTAAGCAGCGATCTGTTAGCCTCAATATGAAGCAACTTAGTGCCGCTATTCACCCATTAAGACTCATGACCTGTTTTTTGCTGGTCGGGCTTTCCATATCAAGCAGAGCTTGAATTTTCTCAAGGTTGATTTCTATTCCCCGTTGGTTAACCATGTATCCTAGGAATTTACCTATCGATACTCCGAACGAACACTTGAGAGGATTCAGTTTCATTATGTATAGTCGGAAGATATCAAACATCTCAGCGAGATGCGCTATGTGATCTGAAGCGACATGGGATTTGACAAGCATGTCATCTACATAGACCTCCATTGATTTGCTGATCTGGTCAGAGAACATCTGGTTAACCAATTGTTGGTAGGTCGCGCTAGCGTTCTTGAGGCCGAAGGGCATAACTTTGTAGCAATACAGATCCCGATCTGTAATAAAAGATGTATGCTCTTCGTCTGGCCCGTACATTAGAATTTGATTATATCCCGAGTACGCGTCTATAAAACTTAGTAACTCGTGCCCCGAGGTGGCATCCATGAGATGGTTAATTCTTAGCAGGGAGAAGCTGTCTTTAGGACAGGCCTTGTTGAGGTCGCTGGAGTCGACACAGGTTCGCCACTTGCCATTGGGCTTCTTTACTAGAACCGGGTTGACAACCCAGGTCAGGTAGAGTGCCTCTCGGATGGACCCCTTTCGGAGGAGGTTATCCACCTCTAATTTTAAGGCGGCATATCGCTCCGAATCCATTGATCTTCTTTTTTGGCAAACTGGCTTGGCTTCGCTGTCGATGTTCAATGCATGGCAAATAATATCAGAGCTGATCCCGACCATATCTGTGTGCGACCAGGCGAACACATCGATATTTTCTTTCAGGAAGCTGATCAGCTCGGAGGCGAGCTGGGGATTGAGACTGCTCCCAATCCTTAACACTTGGCTCGGCTCCTTCGGGTCGACCGATATTTCGGACAAATCCCCAACTGGCCCACTGGAAGGGCTTTCCTGAATTCGAGGATCCATATTATCCTCTATTGGGCCAGGCTATAGCTCGATTCGGCTAATCTCCATAGCCTATTGGGGAATACCATGCGAGACACCCTTCCTTCTACACGCCATCTGCACCGCTTTTATGTAGCAGTCGCGAGATGCACTCTGCGATCCACTAACTTCCCCTATCCCCGTCGAGGTGGGGAACTTCATCTTGAGATGGTATACGGAAGTGACTGCCTTGAAGCTTCTCAATAGAGGTCGCCCCAGGATTCCATTGAAGGCAGATGGGCAATCCACGACCAAGAATTCAGTAACCTTAGTCACTTCGTCATAGTCACCTAGCGTGATCAGAAATTGGATCGTTCTTTTGGAGATCAGGTGGTCCCCTGTAAAGCCATAAAGAGGGATTGAGGTGGGTTTCAGGTCAGCCTTATCCAAGTTTATTCTTTCGAAAGCGGTTTGGAACAGGATGTTCACAGCAGTTCCGTTGTCCACTAGGATTCTGCGGACGTTATGGTGCCCTATGAGGGGCGTGATCACAAGAGCGCCGTCGTGAGGATGATGCAAATGGGTTGCCTCCTTTTTGGAGAAGGTGATCGACTCCTCCGTGCGAACCTTTTATGGTCACTGCGACGTGTTCATCACCCTGATTGGGTCGTGATGAGCCTCAGAAGCATATCTTTCTTGGGCATCTCGCGTGTTCCCCGCGAGGTGCGGCCCCCAAAAGATTATGTTAACACTATTATACCCTTTGCGATCACAATGTTTTTTTCCTTGCTCCCCTTAACTCTTCTCTTGCGTGGGAGCGAAGTCATCAATATACTCCTTGAAGTGCCCTTTCTTGATGAGCTCTTCAATTGCTTGTTTTAGAGCTCGGCACTCATCTGTGTGATGCCCGTTGTCCCGATGGAAGTGACAATATTTTTTATTATTTCTGGCTATCACGGGAGTTTTCATGGGGTCGGGCTCTCCGAGTAGGCTGGCTTCCTCGAATTTATCAAGAATAGCTGATACAGATGCATTCAGTGGTGTATATTGGTTTCTGTCGCAATCGCGATGAGGGATAAGAGCATAAGACTTTTTGGGCTCGTAGAGAGGTTTCTTCCTTTCTCGTTGATCGTCAGCGTCCCCTCTGCGATTAGCTCTTCTACTTTTCCCCCAACCAGACATACTGCTTGAAGTGCCTTGATCACGACGACGGAGTGCCACCAATGAGCTTTCTATCCGGAGGTACTTCTCCGCAAGGCCATAGAATCGGGTGAGAGAAACATCGTCCTCAGCCTGTAATTCCTTCCACGAGTCAGTTTGCAGACGAACTCCTGCTATGATGAGAGTCCGAACAGACTCTTTGGGAGTATGAGCCACCTTGTTAAGTTCTCTGTGGAAACGGTCAATGTAGGACTGGAGGGATTCATCCCTTATATTGCTGAGGTAGCTCAAAGGCATCGAGAACTTTCGATTTGCTTGAAAATGCCTTAGGAACGTTGCGCTCATCTGAGGCCACGAACTGATTGATCCCGCTGGGAACGACCTGAACCACTGTTTGGCATAAGAGGTCAAAGTCACTGCCAAACAACGGCATTTTGCTAGATCTGAGACCTGGTGAAGCTCCATCAGGTCGTTAAATTCATATAAATGATCCTGCGAATCGGAATTTCCATCAAACGCCCGCATGTCGGGCATCTTGAATCCTAGTGGGAGTGGAGCGGCTAACACTTCGAGAGAGAAGGGGGACGCAGATGCGACCTGCCCCTGTCCATTTTCCTAAGCTTTTAGTCTGTCTAGAGCTCACTGCAGCTCCTCAATTTGTGGCAATGGAGCTGCTTAGGGATTGCTTTCACCCATGCAAGTTCGACCCTCGCGATTACGATTGAGGAAAGTCCGGAGGTTGGGTTCCTCTTCGCCTCGGTCGGCGGTTCCGGCCACTCTTGACACATGTTGGCTACAGGTGTGTGATGGCGATGAAAGGCGCGAGGTATTTTCATAACCTTTGCGGTGGTAAGAACTACCCCGCGAAGTATGGGACCCTCTCGCATGGTGACGATCAGGATCATTTTACTGGTGGTGATAAGAATCACCCTGTCCAGCACTTTTATGGGTGTGTACTTGCGACGTGGCATGAGACAGCTCAGGCTGCGTCTTTTCACCGAGTCTTAACGAGACTGGTATTCTGTTTGGGACGCGGTCAGTGTTTGCTGGCCCTTTGGAGCCCGTGGGCTTGTTTTTTGCCACTTGTTTACCCTTTCGTCTACGCGCTGCAGTGCTCGCGGCACGGGCTATTTCCCCTTGCCGCGCTTTCGCATGACCTGCAAGCATTTTTGGCGGTTGCACCGCCGCAGTTGACTTGGATGGCACGCTTTGGTCCAAACGGTCTAACCTTTGGTTGACCGTCTGGAGAGTATTGTCAAACCTCTCTAGGTAGCTTCTAATGGCGGGGTCAAGCTATGAACTTGACGGGATATCCCCTGCAGCATTTTGCGGGGCTGAAGGTTTTTTGGAAAAAGTGTCCCCTTGGACTTGGGGGAGCCCTTCAACGCCCTGGTTGGTTTGCTCAGGTTCTGGTTGGCAGGCCATTTGTTGTTGTAGGACTGGTAAGTTGGAGATTCTCCTAATGAAGGATGAACACTAAATCAGGCCCTCATTCTAGTGCCAAGCTGTTGATGCGTGATTTTTACACCAACGAAACACGTGTGAAATATTGAGCTGACCCAAAAGACACACGTGAATGTAAAGGAAAATGACAGTAAACGCAATGAGGACAGTTTTTAAAGTGGTTCAGATGCTAAGGTAGCAAGTCTTACGTCCACCGATGTTTGTATTAATGATAAGGGTCAGGTCACGTTAGCGGACTGACTTACAAATGATTTACAAAATGACAATACAAGAGAGAGAAAGCTATATATCTTTGAGAGAGAATAGCCAATCAAGAATAATAAGGAGCAAATCCCTTTAATGAGAGAGGAGCTCTCAATTTATAGTGGGATGCATTGAGGTAATGATCACTAAATCTGTAAGTTGGTGGGATTATCCGTGCAGATCCTTCTTTATGTCACATTGCCCACCTTCCAGAGTGATTTACGCAATTTAGAGCAGGGATTAGACACGTGGGATCATCAGAGCTTCTGGTTGGCCTGACGTGCACCCACTATTCTGACGGAAACAGGCTGTGGGTGTACCCATGATCTGACTCTCGCAGGCTGACTGGACCTTACGTCAGCCCTTATATTTTTTAGGCATAACAATCATGATGAAGTTGGTGAGTGAAGCTTTTAGATTAATCTATACTCGGCAATGAATAGAAAATTGGACCGGCCAATTGGACTAGTTTGACCGATAATCGACACTAACTCTGGTGCAGGGTTTACCCCTCAAACCCCAATTTGCAATTGGCCTAGATTGGGTCGGATTTGGATTGGCATAATAGTAACAACCGTCGGTCCAACTAGTAGCTTCCTCTCTAATTCCCGCTGATTCCGGCGTCTAGGGGTGAGCACGAGTAGTGGGTAGAATCAGAATAGGAACCTACTTGGAACCAACGGCACTATGCATGTAGGTTTCGGTTCCATTTTATTAGAACCGACATTGTGCGGTTCCGGTTCCAGTTCTTATTTGTGAAGGAACCGGAATAGGAACGGAAACCTGGAAAAAGAACATGAAACGGGTACCTGGTTTGGAACCTACTTGGAACCTGTAATAGGTACCCGATTTGGAACCTGTTTGGAACCGATTTTTGGAACTGGACTCCAATAAAATATTTGTGAATAATGGGGGTTTCGTTATTTTACATATAAAAAATTTAAAATAGAAAAAGTTAAAATTTTAGAATAACCTAATTAAATAGATATACAATGATACTTATTACATACAAACTACACCATATTAAAAACTTTAATATATTATAATATATTAATATTAAAGTTTTGATTAATTAAGTGTATAATTGGAATTATGATCAAATTAAAAGTGTTTTAATGTAATTAAAAGAATCATTTTTCAATAAAATAGCATATTTGATTGAATAATAATATATTTAGTTATTTACTTCAATTATCAAGTTCTAAGTATATCTATAGTAAATTACCAATTAATTAATTATATATAATAAATTGATAAACGTTAATAAATTTAATTACTAGTTAAATATCATATTTAATCAATTATAACATTACATTATAGTTAAATGATTACTTAATTAATTATAATTTTATAACATTACTTAATTGATTTATAGTATAATTAATTATAGCATTACATTATAGATTTATAGTATAATTATTTAATTACTTAATTAATTATAACATTTCATTATAAACATTAATACAATACTTAATTAAATGATTAGAAATTTAATTAATTATAACATTACATTATAAATTTATAGTACGATTATTTAATTAATTGTAACATTAATTAAATTATTACTTAATTAATTATAACATTATATTATAAACAAATTAATTATAATATTATATTAAAGATTTATAGTATGATTACTTAATTCATTGTAACATTTCAATATTTCATTATAGTATGATTAGTTGATTACATAATTAATTATAACATTACATAATTAGATGATTATTTAATTGATTATGACATTATATTATAAACATTAATTATAACATTACATTATAAACAAATGATTACTTAATTAAATGATTAGAAATTTAATTAATTAAATATTATATTATAGTTAAATAATTACTTAATTAAATTATAACATTATTACATTACATTATATTATGATTACTTAATTAATTATAACATTACATTATAAATTTATAGTACGATTATTTAATTAATTGTAACATTAATTAAATTATTACTTAATTAATTATAACATTATATTATAAACAAATTAATTATAATATTATATTAGAAATTTATAGTATGATTACTTAATTCATTGTAACATTTTAATATTTCATTATAGTATGATTACATAATTAATTATAACATTACATAATTAGATGATTATTTAATTAATTATGACATTATATTATAAACATTAATTATAACATTACATTATAAACAAATGATTACTTAATTAAATGATTAGAAATTTAATTAATTAAATATTATATTATAGTTAAATAATTACTTAATTAAATTATAACATTATTATATTACATTATATTATGATCACTTAATTAATTATAGCATTATATAGTTAAATGATTACTTAGTTAGTTATAAATTTATAACATTACATTATAAACATTAGTAATTTACTACATTATTACATTACTTAATTAAAGGATTAAAAATTTAATTAATTATAACATTACATTATAAAGTTATAGTATGATTACTTAATCAATTATAACATTCAATTATAAACATTAGTATATTAATTAAATAATTAGAAATTTAATTATTTACAATATTAAATTATAGATTTATAGTATAATTACTTAATTCATTATAACATTACATCATAGTATGATCACGTAATTAATTATAATATTATATAATTAAATGATTACTTAATTAATTATGACATTATATTATAAACATTAGTAATTTACTAAATAAACATTAGCACAATATTTAATTAAATGATTAGAAATTTAATTAATTATAACATATTAACATTACATTATAAATTTATAGTACGATTACTTAATTAATTGTAACATTACATTATAAACAAATGATTACTTAATTAAATTACTACGTAATTAATTATGGGTGTGTTTGGTTTATTATTTTGGATAGGATTTTGGGAATAATATTGGATAGTTGGATAGGGGAGTATTACGAGGTAAAATTTAAAAATTTATGAAAAAGCCCCTAGGTTTGCTAATTTTAATTAAACATCCTAATATATAAAATGACAAAAACACCCCCACCACCTGCAGTGCCAGATTCCGGCCACTTCCGCTAGAATCTGGCTGAAAAATCGTGTTACGACATAGACCGGTAGGATCTGTGTCGTAACGCGTCGTTATGAAAAGGCCAAAATGACGGCCTTCTTTGGCCGTTAGCGATGGCCAAAGATATGGTTGTCGTTTTCAGTCAACGATGGGCAAGATTTGGCCATCTTTGGCCATCGTTGACTCGTTGACTGCCATATCTGGCTGGAAAAAGCCAGATCGGTGAACTTTCGGCTATTTTTGGTCGGCAGGTAGGCCATTGTACAGATTCCGGCTGCCATTGACGGTGGTTGCCGGAATCTGGCAAGTATGGGTCAGGGGGGTGTTTTTGCTAATTTTTAAACTTTTTTTCAAGGGGAATTTAATGAAATTAATAACCTTATCGGGTCTAAAAGTAATTAAAAAAATAGGGTAATATTTCTGGAATAATATACCAAACATTATTTGGAGAATAGGATTGGGAATATGGACAGAAATAATAAGCCAAACATGCCCTATAACATTACATTATATTATGATCACTTAATTAATTATAGCATTACATAGTTAAATGATTACTTAATTAGTTATAAATTTATAACATTACATTATAAATATTAGTAATTTACTACATTAGTCATTAGTACATTACTTAATTAAATGATTAAAAAATCTAATTAATTGTAACATTACATTATAAATTTATAGTATGATTACTTAATTAATTATAACATTATATTATAAGCATTAGTACAATATTTAATTAAATAGTTAGAAATTTAATTAATTATAACATTATATTATACATGTCTAGTATGATTACTTAATTAATTATAACATTACATTATAAACATTAGTATAATATTTAATTAAATAATTAGAAATTTAATTAATTATAACATTATATTATACATGTATAGTATGATTACTTAATTAATTATAACATTACATTATAATTAAATAATTACTTAATTAATTACAATATTATTATATTACATTATAAACATTAACAATTTATAATGTTAAATTAATAATTTACAGATGAATAATTATTTGTGTATTGGTTTTGATTGAGAAATTTTATGTGAATTGTGATGAATTGATTGAATTCAAGTGTTGCCTAGAGATTAAAGGATTTATGAGTTACATTGGATACAAATGAATGAGTAATCAAAATTTGTTAGGGGTGTATTTGTAAACTTTTAATGTATTTTTCTCATTTTTTAAACTAATAGGGGGGTAATTATTTTTTACAAGGTACCCGGGAAAGGAACCAGAACCTACATTTTAGGTTCCAGTTCCTCGAATTTATGAACATGCACTGTACGGTTCCGATTCCGATTGCTTTTTTTAGGAACCTGCACTGTGCGGTTCCGGTTCCCCTAAAAAATGCAAGGTACCTAGAACCGCTCACCCCTACCAGCGCCAAGCACCCCACATGACACCACCATTAGCATCACCTTCATCTCCACATCAAAACCCCTATCATCCCGAAGTCTGATTGACCACCCATCATCATCGTCGCCATTGTACTCCTTCACAAAAATCGGCAGCTTCCTCTCTGGTCCGATTGTGATGTCGTTCGACCTCTTTGATACCATCATAAGAATAGCCTTCATCTCCACATCAAAAGCCCCATCATCTTGAACTTTGATTGGTCACCAATCGTTGTCGTTGTTGCCACCAATCTCTTCGCATGATTGCCCACCCCATATGGGTGTTTTTTTTAGATTTTAAACCTTTAGGGACTAATGTGTAATTTTGCAAGGATGTGTTTGCTGAATTTCAAATATGTTGGAATTGCTAACATCACTGGTCCAACTAGTCAATATGAAAACTGAGCCCTTGACCGGGTCAAGGCTTGATCTGGTTTTCAAAACATTGCTACTACAATACAACTAGAGATGGGCATTTCGCTCGCCTCGATGGGGATCCACCCCGACCTGATTGGGGCAAGGATTCACCTAATTTCACAAGTGATGGACCGAAGATCGACAAGAAAAAAAATCCCCACACTTGGGGACAGGGCAGGTATGGGGTTAGTTAATTTGCCCCCGACGAGGACCCGCCTTGCCCCGCCCCAAAAGCCCCATAAAACTTTGACCCGTGTCGTCCTTAATCGCCACGTGAAAACCCCTCCCCGTCCTCGCCTTGCCCCGAAATCGAATTTTGATATTCTATATAATATTTTAAAATTTAGTCAATTAATTCAATACAATTTAATTACTTAATAATCTAATCACATTGTAATTAAGTAATTAATTACAATTTTATTAAATAATTAATTAATCCCTTAAAGATTTACAATTTGTAAATTTATTGCAGTATTACATAAACTAAGGTAATTGAGTTTCTCTTCTAAGTAAATTATCTAAACTCGAGAAACATTTTAGGAGAAATCTATATTAGAAAAATAAATATCAAATTGCACAAATTCTATTATCTTTCTAATCAATTAATTAGTTAATTAAGTAATTATTATTAACATTGTTTTATTTTACACAAGTTCTATTATCCTGTCTTTCTAATCAATTAATTAGTCATAAACTTTATTAACAATGTTTTATTTTTATTCAATGGTTCACTTATGGGATGTTTGTTTAAGCTTATAAGCTGGTCAAACTAGCTTATAAGCTGGTCAAACTAGCTTATAAGCTCTAAAATTAAGTTGACTTGTTTGTTTATAACTTTTTTAAGCTTATAAGTTGAGCTTATAAGCCAAAAAAAAAAAAAAAAGTTTTTTTTTGGCTTATAAGCAGAGACTTATAAGCACTCTGCTTATAAGCTAGTTTGACCAAGTATATTACCACATTGTTTAATTTTAAAATTTCATAGTATACCCTTATTTAATGTAGTACCCTTTTTAGTCATTTTATAATAAAATATACTTATAAGCCACATTTTACCAAACACGTCAACTACTTATCAGTCACTTATAAGTACTTTAACCAAACATATAATTGCTTAAAATTGCAAATGCTTATAAGCTAAAAATTAGCTTATAAGTACTTGTTGCTTATAAGCTATTTTTCATAAGCTTAGACAAACACCCCCTAAGACTTGATGCAATTATGTATGATATATCAATCTTGATTTTTATATTTATTAATTAGTCATAAATTATATTAATAGTTTCTTTTTCTTTAAACCTTTTTCATTAAAAACTAATTAAATCAAATAATTGATTATGATTTATGAGTTATCAAATATCAATCTTGATATTTAATTTTGATATTCTATATAATATTTTAAAATTTAGTCAATTAATTCAATAAAATTTAATTACTTAATAATCTAATCACAATATCATATTGTATCTTTCAAAAACTAGTTAATATATTAAAAAAAAAAACAACTACAACAGAAGAAAAACAACCAATCCCAAAAATAAAATATATACTCAAAAATTAACTAAATATACATTTATTTTCATATCAAAATTTTATTCATATATTTCAATGAGTTTTTATTTTACTGTCTAGAGTTATAACTAAAGAATTATACAAAATCAATATTAAAAAAGAGTTTAAAATAATTCATATAAGCCATTCGAGGAAAATTCCCCAACCCTCGGCTCAAGTCGGGGTGGGGATGGACAACATCTCATCCCCACGGAGTGGCATTGGGGATTCCCCTACCCCCTTGTCCCAGGGATGGGCGAACCCTCAAGGGGTCGGGTACGGGTCCAAAGACCCCAATCCCCGACCTCGACCCACCCTACGTCCATCCCTAGACACAACTTTGGTTGCTAACATTACCAAGCCTAAGACAAACAACGCTTCCAAATCCTCTTCTTTCTTTTTGGATAATTAATGAAAAATTTAAGTTCTATTACTTGAACTCAAGTCTCTCAAGTGAGAGTCGAGTATCCTAACCACCGAGACTGCAACAAAAGTTAACATCCTCATCCTCTTTATGCAGCAAACAATTTTTCCTTCACAATTTTGAAACGTTATTCGCTCTTCCTGCCACTCTATCAACAAAGAAGGAAGCTAACATAGTGGAGTGGTATCCGAAAGTATTGGGAAATTACATAATTTTATGTAGGTTTTAAAGATGAAATACCCGAAAAAAAAAATTTTGGTAATGAGAATTACCTAGAAAAATAGATAATGGGGTTAACTAAGAGATTTAGGATGAAAAAAGTTGCCAGAGTTAATCGTTGAATAAAATATAATATTTATAAAAAAATTAATTATTATTTTATGTGGAGCTTAAAATAACACCACTCAATATTTTTTGAATATTACTAAGATATGAACGTTGGGGTAAAAATAACATAGTCCAATTCGATGAAGCCCAATACGGTCCATGATAAACGGGATAAACAATGAATCAAAGAATAATATTATAATTTATACATGTAATATTTTCATACAACACGATGTGACAAAAGATGATTGGGTGAAGATTTATTTTTAATATAAAATATGTCAATCATCTTTTGTCAATATTATATGTATAGTATTATGCAATAATAATATTCAGGATCGAAAATAGATCAGGTTGGAAATTTGGGCTGCCTGGGCCTAAACCTAAAAAGTTCGGCCGAAGAGAGGAGACCCAAAACTTAAAAATGTTAAAAGACACGTGACACATGGGGAGACAAACCCTCCACATGTTTAGGAGTAGGAGATAGTGGCTGTATAAATTCTCCAAGGGAGCAAGCTTGCAAGAATCTCACACAAAACACTTACAGTTTTCTCTCCAATTCGCTAATTTCTTGATCTAGTATTTGACTTAAGTATTTTTTTTTTTTTAGTTTTTTATTGGTGGTATAATTTTGTTTTATTTTTCAACATTAGTCCATCTTCTTTTAGAGATTGTAAAGTTGTTAAGAATCTTTTAATTTGAACGAATCTTATTTCAACAAGTCTTTCACACATTGTGACTGCTCATGTCATTTCTTCTAACAAACAATTGATACGGAGAAATTCTCAAATGAAAGACCAGTATTATGTGCCAGCTGGTTGCCACCCAATGTTGGAAATGAAAAACTTGGCAGGAAAGTGTGAAAGTGAAGGTTATTATTGTTTTTGGAAAAGACAATCGCTAATTTCTAAACAGATCTTCCTAGAATGATAACAACTTTACTCATTTTTTCGTCTTCTAAAAGTTGACAATAATAATAAACAACCTTTAATATATTGCCAATTCAATGCCCAACCTGTTTTTTTTTTTTTCCTCTTATTTGATGACAGAGGGTTTTTGGATAAATTAATTTGTACGTACCAACTAATCTCTCAAAATTTTAAAACTATTAGTTGAGTAAGAGACACAATGATCACGCTTATTACTGCTTAGATGAACTCAAATTTAGAAACTCATAAAACCCTTTTTTTATTCTTTTATCATCAAATCATCTATTGGTGGTTTTCTATGACCAAATTTACTTCTTCTTCCGTATACTATAACTTTATTAATTTTGTATGCTAAAGAAGGTGTTTGATTCTTCAAAATCTATCAATGTTACAAAAATTTAATTAAAACCACTTTTTATCTTGAATTAAAATGCAATACAATATATATTCAAACCAATATGGGAATATTTTATTTTCAAACATTAAAAAATCTATTCAAAAATCAAAATAAACCAAAAAGAATTAAAATATTTAACAGAAGTTTTAATTGCCATTTCAAAATCTAGAAGGGTAGGAGGGACATGAGGTCCCCCTACAATTAAAGTTGTGGAAATGTATGGCCATTCTATGTTATTGAAGAAACACTCATATCTTATCTTGATGATGAAATCTTCTACTCTAACAAAAAGTTTTCAATAATGAGGAGTTTGAAGTTTCGATTTTTTCTTGGAAAATTTTAATAATTTAGTTTGTAAGAGAAGGCAAAAAGAAAAGGACAAATGGGCTCTACCACTTTTAAATACCCATTACAAATTAAAGCTCTCAATTTCATGGTGAGTTTGGTGCTTCTTCTATTCTTTATCACTTTTTACTAATTGTCTCTTCAACTCTTAAAACTTTCCTATCCATACTCATTCTAATGAAATTCCTTTCCCTATTCACAACCTTTTTTTTTTTTTTTCACCGACAAATTCTTGAAAATTATTGTACCAAAGGAATTAATTAAGTGGCTTTGGAGTCTTAATAATCTTATGGATCTTGAAAATATTATTAAAATGAGATGCTTTTTGATGTTTTAGTTTAAGCTATTTGATGTTATAATATTGCTGGATTTTCATTAGCAACAGATTTTTTGTCAACCCCAAAGGATTGACTTGGCGGTCAAAGAGGTTTGGGTCTCTCATTGAGTGTCTGGGTTTGAACTTTAAGGTCGCTTTATCTGGTCTTTTGAACTTGTAAGGTGTTAAATAGACCTTGGAGATTAGTTAAAGTACGTGCAAACTGACAAACCTGAAACAAACCAAAAACATGGTGGCAGAGGAATTCAAAAAAGGAGAAGGAAATTTCAATACCATGAAAATGAAAATAGAAATGAAATTATAGGTATTAGTTGAGCAGTAAGAGACAGGCTGGACTGGAGGTTGATGGCATAAAATGGAAGACACCTGTAAGTTTTAGTGTTTCAGAGAATTTGGCTCAACTTTATCAAACCAAATACATCATCCCACATGCTATTTGTATTTCCATAAACCTTTACTTTTTCATTTATTTTAATTTCCAATAAATAAGATTTTATGTATCTTCATTTAATTGTTTTTTAGTTTGGTAGATGAAGTGGTTGCCTAGATTAATCAGTGTAACTTCATACTACAATCTACTGCTAACAAGTCAACTTAATTTGCATTAAAAGCAAATACTTTTATTAATTTACTCAGAAAAATTATAATTACTTACTTAGAATAAAAAACACTTCATAATTTATATCAAATATTTAATTCAATATTTGTATCTTGTATTATAATAATAGTCAAGATCTTGGATTCTAATTAAAATAATTAAAAAGTGTAACTTATTAGTTTATCAAATAATTCAAATAGTGAAGAATAAGATTTGGTCAGATCAACCATCACCCTGATAGTAAAAAAACAAAAAAAAGTTTCATGAACTCTTAAGTTTGAGTCTCTCAAACACTAATAGGAGTGATTACTAGGTAAATTACCCAGTTAGCAATTTTAAGGCCCTGAAAGATTAGGTGAGGAGCACGCAAACTGGCTCAGACACCCTGATGATAAAAAAAAAAAAAAAAAATTTGCTTAGATCCAAGTGAAAAATAAACTTGTGAGTTGAGATACCATCATATTCATCTTCAACTAATAGTTGCTTTATAATATTTAATAAGAGGGGATGCTAACCAAATACAATATTATTAAAAAGTAATTAAGTTCATTGACTCTAATTAATCTTCCTACTATTAAAGACACATTTTTAAGTTTCAAGTGCCCACCAAAATAAAATGAAGAACATGCGAGAGTTAACTACTTGGCAGACAAATTTTGGAAAGAAACTGAATTAATTTTTAAAAATAAATTATAAATATTACTTTAATTTGAATATTTACATAAATTCTGTACAAATTAAACAGAAAGATCTTTGTGTTTACTAAATCATAAAATTTTTATAAACTTTGGGTTATAATATTCATCCTGATACATAGGAAAAACCTAAAAATTGATTCTATTAAAATGAAAATTTATTATACTCATGTATGTATAAAACAGACCAAATCTAGATATGAGTTGAAAGGAATTAATTTAACTGTAAGAAGAAAGAAACGCGCCAAAAGCAACAGACTGAAAAGAACGTGGTGCCCACGTTTGAGGTGAAAGCCAAACCTCACCAGTCACCAGTCCCAGAAAGTGAAAGCTTACATCACACTCTCTGCAATACCCACTTTAACACTCTAACTCAATCTACATGTCTATATTTTTATTTTTACATATATTGGAATACATCTATACTGGAAATTGACAAATATATGAAAATTCTTAGTTTTGATGTCTTCAAATTTTTAATATGCACACCAAAGGTGAGTATCTGATCACTGACTTTGGATCTTAAGGTTTGTGAAGTTAGGGACTAGATATTCATCTGTAGTCTACATTAAAAAAAAAATACAGTAATTAAGTTTACTGTTTGTATACTAATGGCGCATCAAATCTAAGGCCAAACTCAGTCGCCCCACATGATGAATATATTTATTCATTACTAAAATTATTGCATGCAAGAAAGCAACAAAGAACAAACAGAGGAATAAAGGCTTCTCTTCTCCAAGAATCTTACTTTTTCGCTTTTGTTTTTTTAATCTCTTTGGAGTTTGAAAACTGAACAAACAAACCACAAAAACTAATTGTTCGGGAAGAAAGAAAAAGCCATTAGTTTTACTATCATATACAATTATGGCGTTATAAAAAAGACAAAGAGAAGAAATGTCTGTTTGTGGGAATTCCAGGTCAGTGTGGAGGTGAAATCTTTACAAGTTTCTTAGAAAAGAACCCCTGTCATTAAATTGTCTTGGCTTGTTCGCAGAACCTCAGGAGAAAAGCAAGCTCTATGTATCAGTAGGATTTGTTTGTGTGTATGGTTGGTAAGTTTTTGTAGTTTTTTTTAAATGGGTGGTCAAATTATCATCAACATTCAATTATTTTACTGTTTTTGGAGTTGCTTTTTGAATACAGAAATAGTGTGATATATTTTTTATCTGAATTGGGTTTGGGTTACTTTGTTCTGTTTGTAAAGAATCCTTTTTTGTGTTAGCCAGGGAATTTCTTCATTTGGAAGTCAGAATTATGTGTTAAGTTGGTTTTAAGTGATCTTTTAAAGTCTTAAAGCATAATTAAGCACAAATTTAATTGTGAATTTGTTCTGAAGGAGAAGACACTGTTCCAACAACCCTTGAATTTGCAGGAGTTTGTTCAATCTGCTCTTCAACAGGTAAGCATTTTTATGATTTTTGAAAGAAACCCTCTCTCTCTTTTAATGGATAACATAAACTGTTTTATGCTTGAGATAAAGAGAAAGTCTGTGTCACTCTGAAAATAAGAAATGCAGCATTAACTGTTGCTAAATAAATTTATGGACAATTTCAAGTCAGTTTTGCAGACTTGTAGAGATTTATTTTGTCTTTTATGTTGCATTTGGTTAGAATTAACTCCTCAATAAAGCATTCTTTGTTTTCCATTTTACTTTTAGTCCACTGATAAATTCTTATCGTCTTTAAATTGTTTATATATGGCTATGCTTGCAGAGCTTCAGTTGGTCTTGGGAACATGAATTTAAGTAATTAAGAAGCAAGAAATTCAGGAATTTATAGAGCCCACAAGATTGTTACTTCAACTGGATGTTGGTTTCTTAGCTCCTTTACTGTTTTCCTAGTCCCTGATAGCTCTATAATCTTGTGTAATTTTCTCCTAGTGCACATTTTTTATGCACTGATGGCAAAAGGTTTCAAATTGAGTCATTCTGCTCTTCTGGTTCTTGTTTTCATTTTGTTTCGAATCAATCATTCGGAACAGCTAAAGTCTTCCCAGGCTCAGACCCTTTTAAGAATTCAAGGGCTTTTAAACAACCCAACTGTTTTAAGCAGCTGGAATAGTAGTACAGAGTTCTGTAGTACTGAACCAAGTTCATCTTTGACAGTGGTTTGTTATGAAGACAGCATAACTCAGCTGCACATTGTTGGAAACAAGGGAGCTCCTATGTTACCTTTAAACTTTTCCTTTGATTCCTTCATAACAACTCTTGTCAAGCTTCCGGACTTGAAAGTCCTTACACTCATTTCGCTTGGTTTATGGGGCCAGATACCTGGTAAAATTACGCGTTTATCATCTCTAGAGATACTTAATATGAGTTCAAATTTTCTGCATGGTTCCATCCCTCAAGAGCTTTCATATTTAATTAGCCTCCAAACACTCATACTTGATGAAAACCTGCTGGCTGGTCAGCTACCAGACTGGTTGGGGTCACTGTCAGTCTTGGCTGTACTGAGTTTGAGGAAGAATTTGTTCAATGGTACTTTGCCGGATTCACTTAGCAATTTGGATAATCTTAGAATTCTTTCGCTTTCGCATAACCATTTCTATGGAGAAGTTCCTGATTTTAGTAGCTTGACATACCTTCAAGTGCTTGACTTGGAAGATAATGCTTTTGGACCTCAGTTTCCTAAACTTGGGAATAAGTTGGTTACGTTAGTACTGAGCAAAAACAGGTTTCGATCTGCGATCCCCACTGAGGCGAGCTCCTATTATCAGCTTCAGACAATAGATCTCTCTTTCAATAGATTTATTGGCCCATTTCCTACATCACTGCTGTCCCTACCTTCTATGAGTTATTTGAACATAGCCGAAAACAAGCTCACTGGAAAGCTTTTCAACAATCTCTCTTGCAGTGCTGCACTTGAATTTGTTGATTTGTCGTCGAATCTTTTGACTGGACACTTACCCGATTGTCTAGTTTCGGGTTCTAAGAACAGAGTTGTTCTGTATTCTAGGAATTGTCTAGATACTGGATATGGAAAACAACATCCATTGTCCTTTTGTCAGAATGAAGCTTTAGCTGTGGGGATCATACCTCAGAGAAAGAAGCAGAAACGAATCTCCAAAACAGTTCTTGCACTGAGTATAAGTGGAGGGATTGTTGGAGGAATTGTACTTCTTGGAGTTGCAATCTTGGTTGTTAGGAGGGTTAATGCCAACAAGCCTTCCAAGAAGCCTACAACAAGATTAATTGCAGAGAATGCTTCAACTGGTTACACCTCAAAGTTCCTCTCGGATGCAAGTAAGTTTCATTTCTTTCAAATTATGAATGCAGTTGAGTAACGCTTCGAATATTTTTAAATAATTAATCTGATATGATGTTTTGCCACTTCTGAAGGGTATATATCTCAAACAATGAAGCTGGGAGCACTTGGCCTTCCAGCTTATCGAACATTTTCCTTGGAAGAGCTTGAGAAGGCTACAAACAACTTTGACACATCTGCATTCATGGGTGAAGGTTCTCAAGGACAGGTACCGATAAAATGGGAAAGAAAAAACTTCTTGAGGCATTATCTAAATCTTACATATTTTGTGCTTTCAGATGTACAGGGGTCAGCTGAAGGATGGCTCCTTTGTTGCCATTAGATGCCTTAAAATGAAAAAGAGCCACAGCACCCGGAACTTTATGCACCATATAGAGCTGATATCGAAACTCAGACATCGCCATTTGGTCAGCGCACTAGGACACTGCTTTGAGTGTTACCTGGATGATGCAAGTGTCAGCCGAATATTCCTCATCTTTGAATATGTTCCAAATGGCACACTAAGGAGCTGGATATCTGGTAATTCACAAATATATATATATTGTTTCTCAGTCTCACCCATATATTAGTTCAGAACTCGCTGAAAGTGTTTGACCTTTGATCATCTATGTGATTACTTGACAAAATTATAAATATGGCCAACTAGATCAGCTTCATAGAATGACTGATTTGCTTCTGAAATGTGGTGTAATTGGCAGAGGGACGAGCTCGACAATCACTTACTTGGACACAACGTATAACAGCTGCAATAGGGGTAGCAAAAGGCATTCAGTTTTTACACACAGGGATCATGCCAGGTGTATTTTCAAATAATCTGAAGACGACAGACATTCTATTAGACCAGAATCTTGTTGCGAAAATCAGCAGCTATAACCTGCCATTGTTAGCAGAAATTACAGGAAAGGTATGAAGAGGAAAATTTTCCTTTCCTTAGCCTGATTACTTTTCTCTGCGGACCAAGCATTTTGAGTTGGTATTTTGGTCTGCAATCTTGCAGGTTGGTCATGGCATTCCTTCTGCTGGACCAATAGACCCGAGCATGAGTGCAGGGTAAGTACTTCAAATGATATTATGTCATAAATCATATACTGAAATTTCATCAGATACTTCAAGCTGAAAGCCCTCAATGCTTTCCGTATCTCACATTATCAATGATGTTCTTTTTAATCTTTCTTGGCAGGATGAAGCATGAAGAAAAGATTGATGTTTATGACTTTGGATTAATTTTACTAGAAATCATTGTGGGGAGACCACCAAAATCCAAGAAGGAAGTGGATGTTCTGAAAGATCAGGTAATGTTGTCTCTAATTTCTTATTAGGTATTTTATTTTAAATATAGTTTTAACATAGCTTTTTCATCCATAATCATTTAAAGACTTCAGAATACAGTGAACTCTTAGTGCAGAATGTTGCTTTTAGGCTTCAACTTCAGGAATGTTGCAAAAACATCTTATTTATAACCAATACATGTCAGTGGTTAGTATGAACTCGTCGACATTCTATATTAGTTGAGTAATAGCATCTTTACTCAATATTATGCAGTTGCAAGCCTCAGCAGGATGAAGTTCTCGAAGGAGCATGTTGATCCACAGTTAAAAATTCATGCTTAGATCAATCACTGAAGACAATGATGGAAATTTGTGTCAGGTGTCTACTTAAGAACCAGAAGATAGACCTTCGGTTGAAGATGTTCTGTGGAATTTGCAGTTTGCGCTCAGGTTCAGGAAGCATGGCGTGGAGACTCACAGAGCAGTGAAGGATCTCCTACTCACTACACAACCTCCACACCGACACTTCAGCCTTCCTTAGCTGCAATTTCAGGTTCATATTATGCCAATTTCCCTTAAATTCTGATAGATTGCAAATCAAACATGAAATGAGTTGAATATACTACCTTTCTGGTCTTCCACTTTGGCATTTCGTTATGTTACTGATTAGAACAAAAATAATTTGGACGGCAGGACAGGTTGCAACAAGAGAAAAAAGAATAAAAACTTACTAGAGTGTAACACACATTATGAGCTTTCTGGCAGGCCAGAATGCCCGAAAGTTTTCTATCTTCCTGCAACCCCTCTCCTTTTTTTTTTGTTATGTATTCTTTTGACAACCAACTAGAAGTTGCAGGATCACTTGTCCATACCAATTTCCAGAGCAGAAAACTGTCTAACCGTGAAATACTGTTCTATTGTATGATGCTTGTCTAGTCCTTCAAACTTCAGAGCTACACTTCATGACTCCCTGAATGATAAGATCAGTGGTGCAGATCACGTATCCCTTGAATTCTGATGCATTGAATAATTCGTAACAGTCAAAAGGGGATATTGTTCTGCTTTTTAGGTGTGAGATGGAAGCTAGAGCTAGAGCCTAGAAGGGATAGTACACAAGCTGTATTAATGATATTATTAATGTGTCCAGTACCTTGCCCAATTTTTTGGCAAGAACTGTTTGTTTCTCTTCATTCTTATTTCCTTATGGGTTGAATCTGAATTTTGGAAAAACATACTATATATTACACGATGGATCACAGGTATGAAGTAAAAATATTATATAGCCATAGATTCTGTGGCAGTTAGCAGATCATTTCGTCTAATCTATAAAATCATAATTATGTAAACATTATTTGCGCTATCTAATCAATCTTCAACTCCAGATGCATCTACCAATACTGGAAATCAATCTAATCAATTCCCAGCTCGGTTTCCTTTCGCAACTGCAAATCTGATTCTGGGCATTATAAAGACAACCGTGCACATCAGCTTCAATGATGTAGCACATAACTGATAACACTCAATTGCTAACTCCGCACTGCATATTTAATTCTATGCCTTTCACTCTTTCAGTGAGAAAGAAAAGAGATGAAAATTATCTGTGCATTGTGCCTGATACAAAATAAAAATCTTTCTTTCGGCATTATCACCAAGATTTTACTCCTGGTAACATAACAACAAATACTCTTACAAGGTCAAGGATCTATACTATCGGAAAAATTACAATGCTGGAAAGGTAGAAGCCGTAAATTTCCGTTGTAATGAGGACACTGGGATTTGAGATTATCTGCATACAAGCATCACCATCATATCTGCAAATTCATCAATATGAGCAAACAAGCAAATCTTAGTAAATACAATGCAAGATGAGAGTTGATAGACATTCATAACATCTGAAAGCCCACTAAATAAAATTCCAGTAAAACAGGTGCTCTGTTTTCATCTCTGATGAGAGATTGATTGTCTAAAGCATCACTACAACAACAATATTCCTATACAGAGGCTACAGAACAAATTACAATTACATGAAAGAAGAATCAGTAAAAACATTAAGAAATCAAGGCGTTCAACCAGGGCTGTCTAGAAGCCAGAAATGAAAACATCCAAAGGAATCTCCTAAGAAAATGCACACGAAAGCAGATTATCTAACAAGTGTAGGGACATTCAGACCCACCACAAGCACTCTCCATTTCTCATGCAGAGACAAGTTTCCGGCGCTTTCTTTCGGCCTTTAGTCAGCAGTCCAGCTCTGCTCCACTATCTCACGCACTCTTCGGTTATATTCTCGCTTGTTCTCACTAAACATGCGAGCTGCTTCTGAGTTTGCAGGGGAGTTTGGATTTGGATCACAAAGCAGTGACTGGCATACAAACAAAAGCTTGCCAAGTTAGCATTGCAAAATATTCACTTTCACATTGTATTGAATTGCATGTAAACACTAAATTGATAAGTATGAATCCAAAATTGTAAAAGCAATATAAGTAACCAACCAAATGGAAGTATTATGCAATTTTAAAGAAAATGCCCTGAGCTAATAATTGTCTGAACTCCAGTATGAAACAAAGATAATGCTAAATGGTACGTCATTATCATGTAAGAGAGTCAGAATTTAAAGCAGATGCCACCTGTGCAAAAGATTAATTTCAATTTAAAGAATACAACACAGAATTACAACAATATAGAACAGAATGATGGAATTGTCAAAACATGAGTAAAAATAAAAAGATGCATTCTTTATCATCATGTATAGCTAATTCAGAAGTATCAATTGCAGGAATTAACGTTGGCAATGCTTTTAGTTGCGTAATTTTCAAGCATTTAAGAAGAAGTATTACACATAAGCTCAATCCATGTGTGACAACAACTCCTATATTATTTCCTAGAGTCCATGTTTAAGCACTCTATCAACCTCCAAATGTCAAGTCACCTTGAGCCACCAACTTGAAGAATTATATTTCAGAAGTTTCCTAGCTATCAAGGTTGTAGGTTCGGAAAGAACCCCTGTAGGTTCAGAAAGAAGCCCCAAATTAAAACTCAGTGAACATCTAGGTATAGTTGTTTTATAGAAACTAATTATTTTAGGAAATCTTTCATTTAAGCAATTAAAATTTTCAGTCAAATTATTTCCTGTTCAGATCAAATTTAGTTATCTTATTTAAGTGGTATTTAGATTACTAATTTTAAGTTTATTTGTATTTCCTATGTTACTTAGGATTGACCACAATAAAAAAGGTTAAGTGTTATTCTTAGGCAGATTTAAGAACTATTAATGCATAAAATATTAGTTTCTACCACAAATTTATCACCTTCTATTCCTGATCCCTGTGATTTCCCCCATTTCTCTTTTCACCTCTCTTATCTTCTGTTGCACAGTTCTATAACAATTTGGTTAAAGCAACTTCAAACTTAAGTAGAACCCATATGATAAAAAAGAAGAAAGAGGAAGAAATGAATGGGGGGGATCTAGAAGAATAAGAAATCAGCAAACACCAGCAATTAGGGAAAGGGAGAAATAGATTTTGGGGAGAACCTCACGTCATTCTGTAATAATCAATCAAGTCTACCAAACAGTAAGAACCAAAGGCCCTTTCTGTTACTGGCCAAACAGTAAGAACCTAAGGCCCTTTCTGTTACTGGCTAATTCTAGTAAAATAAGAAACGGAAATTTAATTGAAATAAACAACCTAAGAGGCATGCTAAAAGCAATTGCTTTGTCCATCACTTACCGTGCTCTTTGAAGGACGCATGCATGATTACTACTTTTCTTTGTATTCATGACAAACAAAAGCCAGTATTTGAAACTTAATAAGGAAATTGCAATTGTCTTCTCTTTTGGTTTATTCTGCAACTAAAAATCTTCTGGAAACATTTTCCTCCAATTTCTCTGTGCATATTTGTATCCAAGTCATGACATCCAACTCCAAAGTTTATCTTTATTCCTCTCTGTTTTCTACGTCCACATTCTTCCTAACGCCTTAACCTCCCAACAATGTGAAGATAAATGTATGACCTATACACATGTCTTTCGATACCTTCTCAGCAACCTTAGGTCTAGACAAACTAACACTCAAATTCTTTACAAGTAAAATTCTTTCCACAAATTCTATCTTCCGAGGCCACCATCCATTTTCAATCATTTTCGCACACAGCTTGTGAACAAGATTAAAAATTNCCAAAGGCCCTTTCTGTTACTGGCTAATTCTAGTAAAATAAGAAACGGAAATTTAATTGAAATAAACAACCTAAGAGGCATGCTAAAAGCAATTGCTTTGTCCATCACTTACCGTGCTCTTTGAAGGACGCATGCATAATTACTACTTTTCTTTGTATTCATGACAAACAAAAGCCAGTATTTGAAACTTAATAAGGAAATTGCAATTGTCTTCTCTTTTGGTTTATTCTGCAACTAAAAATCTTCCGGAAACATTTTCCTCCAATTTCTCTGTGCATATTTGTATCCAAGTCATGACATCCAACTCCAAAGTTTATCTTTATTCCTCTCTGTTTTCTACGTCCACATTCTTCCTAACGCCTTAACCTCCCAACAATGTGAAGATAAATGTATGACCTATACACATGTCTTTCGATACCTTCTCAGCAACCTTAGGTCTAGACAAACTAACACTCAAATTCTTTACAAGTAAAATTCTTTCCACAAATTCTATCTTCCGAGGCCACCATCCATTTTCAATCATTTTCGCACACAGCTTGTGAACAAGATTAAAAATTCCACAATTCTAAAGGTTTGGTGCGTTTCTAATTTTTTTTTTTTTTTTTCAAGATCGAGATAGATTACACAGCTCTAAGACTCATTTAGTCATTTGTATCGGTCTTTGCAATGTCACATTACAACTCTGGCAGAAAATACATATATTTAAGTTAGAATTTCACAGTCAGTATGACTTAATCACTAGTAATTTATGAGAAGTAAATCATTTTCCTTGGTAAGCCAACACTTTAGGTCAATGATGTCTAGTCCATAGAAACAATGAAGAACAGACTCATACTTTTTATAGGAGCTACCACACTCAGTTTCTTTACATCATTTTTCTGGATGAGACAATTGGCAAAAAATTCCTCAGATTCCTATAGTAGAAATTAATAGAAATCACAAAATCTAAGCGTCTCACAAGCTTACAATCTGCTTCCTATCTGCGTAAGAATAATAGAGACCAAGCAAGCAATTGCATATTACTAACAGGAAGCCTCACATAACAGAGGCAATCCAGAGGAGAGACTTTTTGCATGGCATTCTTTCTTATTTGTAGAACAGATACATGAAAGTACAGTAGGGAAAATCATTAATCAATTTGGGACAAAACAACCAGCAGTTTGTACTGACTGAGGCAACCGATAACAAGAACTCAAGATTTAATTCTTTTTAGAACCTTGGTATGTTGCACACAAGTTCTTTCAAATATGTTCCTTATTATCTTAAAACTGGAAGACTCATCCTTTAGTTAATCCAGTGAAAACAAAGTAATATCTGTTTCCTCGAACATTTTGAATAATGTCTTAAAACTTGTTTAGAACAGTAAAATATTAATAACATGATCCATATAACAAACTTCTAGGCCAACAAAGGCTTTCTGACTTCAAGCTTTTAATATCTTATCAGCATCATCAGATTATCTGACATACATTTAGCCACTGAGATCATGGGTACACCTCAGTTGGAAATTTCATTCAAGCTATCCCCTCACCTCCATTGAACCGAAGGAATTCAAATAATAAGGAAAATGGGGGAAACAGTATAAACAAATCAATAACCAAAAAAAGGGAATGTCGAAGCCCATGTAACTAGTCCCATTTTTTTTTTTCTTTATCTTCAAACAACAAAAGAGGACATTGCAAGCAAGTTTCCAGTGACCAAAGTTAATTGCATGAAATTCAGAACAGTAAAAACAAACAAGTTCAATCAAATCAATTTCCCATGAACAATTAAGGAGAAAGAAAAACCAAACAAAATATCACCTGGATAGATGTCAGAATAGCCGCAACATCATATATAGGACTCCATTGATTTTGTAAAATATCCAAGCAAATGCTTCCATCTGCATAGACTGATCAAATTCATAGACACAGTGAGAAATCAAGGTAATCACAGTCAAAACAGCATGCCATGTAATCCAGAAAGTCAGAGCAATCACCAAATTTGATAAAGAAGAAGAATAGAAAACATCATTAAATAAAAAATCCAGCAACAAAAATTAGAAATAAGACAGTAACATACTATTTGGATGAAACATCCGCGAGACAAACCGAACTGTTGGAGGTTTATTCGGATAATCCTCAGTAAATTGCAGAGTCAACTTGAACGTACCTGAACAAGTTCAAGAAAATGCTTACATCAAACATGGAAATAAATTATAAGGATATTTAAAATAAATAAGCATAAAGGTTTTCATTCTTCTGATGTAAGAATTTTAAAATATTTGTGCTACTGCTACACTTCAACTTTTAACTCTGTTTCTTCCATATGTTTCAGATTACGGTGATTTTTGAAGAATCTTATTGTCTCCAAATTTTTTTTACTTAAAATAGGAAACTAAAGAAAATGTTTTGCGTACATCAAATAGTTTAAAGCATTGAAATAGAAAAATTGAACAAACTGATCTAAATAAAAGTTTAACTCTAAAATTTGCAAAGATGTGGCCATATCAACAATAGTGGGTGTTACAGTATTTAAATTCTGCTTAGAAAGGAAGCTCTTGCACTAAAAGCAGGTATTCAATTCCTGCATAAAGAAAGCACAGCATAACATAAACCTGGTGACATTCCCATCCCTCAAAGTCTTATAATGTTGTTGGAAACTATTTTTCAAACTTTTTCACAATCAATTCATTCTACCTACAACAATTTAGGAAAATTTCTATCAGATAGTTATTAACCTATTTGTAAACAGTAAAAGCCTCCATACAAAATATCTCATTTTGTTCAAATTAACGTTTGTCCAACCAAATCATCTAATAAAAGGAAAAATAACTAAATAATTAACCGTTAGTAACACAATAATTTTATAAAACCACAAAATATAACCAACATAAGAACAAAGACCAAAAAGAAAAAACGATAAAAGGAAAAAAGAGTTTTCGAAACTAGTCAAATGAAACCTCGGAGCTTTAAACAAGATTAGACAAGCAAAACCCAGTTGCTTAAACGAGAATTATATAGGAAATTAAATCAGTATAAACCAAGCCCTAATTAATCATCCACAACAAAACACGACCTAACCCTAACCAAATTCAACGATGTTCTATCCAAATCATCAGCACAACCAGTAATAAATCATTTAAAAACCAGCTTAATAACAAGAAAAATTAATAATTCAGCCAAATAAATCATAATAGAAGCTAAAATTAATCAGAAACCCAACAAAACTATCACTAATTGCAAAACTAAGAAAAAGAAATACCCACCTCCATCCCACGGTGTATCATCAGGCCTACAAAAGAGAGACGCAAATCAAAAGAGGAAAAACGAAAATAGAAGAAAGAAAAAGAAGAAAGAAGGCAACGAGAAAATACCCAAAAATGACGGCGTTCCAGAGCATGATGTTGTTGTCTTGAGGGGCGCCACTAATACCGGCGGGTGGATCCTGCTGGAGCCGCTTGAAGTCGCGCATCAGCCTCTTCTTTGCAGGTGTGGACATGGCTGACGGCTCCTCTCTGAGAAAAAGAAGTTTCTAGAAGAGAGAGATCTGGGCAAATCTCTGCAAAACAAGAGGGTTGAGTTTCACACCTTAGGTTGCGTGTGCGTATGTTTATAAATTTATTCTATTTCTCCCAAAACTATTAAAAATAATCAAAAAAAATATTCCTCCCTCCACCTCCAATGAAATTTATTAATTTCATAATAATAGATCAAAATAATATATATATTACTTATTTATATATTTAAATGAGAGAAGGGAAAATATTGAAATATAAAATGAATGGAATGGAATAATATTGCTAGATTCAATAAAAATTATAAAATCTTATATTTATATTTTTAAATTTAATCAATTATGATGATAATTGATAAAAATATATATATATATATATATAGACAAGAAATAGTAAAATGTCAAGGGTATGAATAAGATGACATGTCGGTCTTTAAAAAAAAAAAAAATTAATTATCACTTACTACTTGGAATCGAAGCAGCAAAGTTTCACTCATCATATTTTCATGGTTTTAAAACTAAACGAATAAAAATTTCAATAAAAAGTTTTGTAATCACCTAATTTTACAATGCAAATTCTTCGTCTTATTAATATATTTTTTTTATTTTAATCATATAAAGTACTTATTTAGCATTAATCAAGTAATTTTATATTGAATAGATATAATATTTTTAAGAAATATAAACTCCTCTAAGTATGTACATTACATCAAACTTTACAGGTTTATTTTGTATGTATATCATGAGTTGAAAAAAATAACAAACACCAAGGAAAAGAAAAATAGAAGAATTATGGCATCAAGATCTGATGGCTAAGCTCATCCCATGTGGACTTTTCAACTAACAGAGTCGTGCCACTTGTCCTTCCACCATGTTAAGATCTGATGGCTAAGCTCATCCCATGTGTTGCTCTCACAGTAGATAACTTTACCAGCAAGATTATCTGTCTTAAGTATATTAGTGTTTAGATTTAAGTATAGGGAGGCCTGACTTAAATCCGTATTACGGGGGATTATGTGTGTAATCCACCTCGTAACAATAACTCCCAACCACTATCAGACAGTGTATAAAATGGAGAAACCACCTCCATTTTAAGGGATTGATTAGTCATACAAGGAACATGAAACCCACTTATAGAGAGTTTCATCTCGTTTTTACGTGTGTTTTCCATGTAACTACCTTGTGTGTAAAGTAAATATAAAGTAATAACATAACAATGGACGTAGGCTTGATTCTAACTGGCCAAACTACTTTAAAAATTGTCTATGTTCTCTTATCATCTCTTTACTAATATTTTCCAAGTTGGTTATTCTTAATCATGGACACATCCTGCCCAGTCCCAGCAAAGGTCGATTGGGCACCTCTAGTTATTGCACAATTTTATTGATTCTTTTATAATGTGGAATAAGAGTTAATGACATGTTCCCACCCAAAAAATGGCCCATTGACAAATTCATATCCACCCAATTTTTAAATACCCTTTCAGTACCCAAATATTATGTTTTGGGTGGGAAACAAAGTAATTTACGAAAACACCCTTCCATTGCCGGTTGGGGGCTAGGTGCAACAATAAATCGAATAGGTGGTGAGTGACTTTGGGGTAGCGAAGTTGGAGTGACCTAGGAGAGAATGGTGGCCTAAAAAAACACAACACCAACACAACCAATCAAAACCCACTAATCAAGCACCAAAAACCCAACGATTTGTAGAGGAAACCGTTGCAAATCGTGACTATCCTACGGTGGAAAGAATTGGACAAAGGTAACAAATGGTGATCATGGAGGGTTCGGGGAGGGGTGGATTTTGAAGAGCTGAGGGTGGGGAGTCGAACGATGGTGGTTGAGGGCATTTTGGGTGACTAAATCGACCGAAAAGATGGGAAATCGCACAAAAACTCAGGTGACGATTTCTGGCGATTGGCAAGTACACTAGGCTTAGGGTGAACGGATTAAGTGTAAGAGAGGCTTAGGGAAGAGGATGTCAGAGGCAGTGAGTTTCAGGGTGGATTTCGACATAGAAAACAATCGAAAATCTGACTTGAAGAGTCGGCCGTGTGAATGGAGGTGGTGGTGGGAAATGGTGAGTGATGATGGCAAATAGAGGCTTGGGCTTTTTAGAGGAGGTGATGGGGATTCTGTGGGTGGTCTCGAAAGTGATTTTGGACGTTGAGATGTCGAAAAAGGGCAAAAACAGTTGACTCCAATGTTGCTAACATGCACCATCCCTGTTCTTTTCTCTTCTCTAGCAGCCAAATGTTTGTTAACCATTATGTCCTCACTAATAACGAACTTTTGACCATTTTACCCTTCCTCAGAACAAAAATTACTAATAAAATTATGCTTTTAGTACTAAAAGGGTATTTAAAAAGTGGGTCAATGGACCATTTTTTTTGTGGGAACATGTTAAGTCTTTGGAATAAAGACCTCTTGGGATATGTGCATATTGTGGAATTAATGTCTTCCACAGAATTTTGTGTGATAATAAGCTAATACAAATTTTTTCTTTAAAATTCGACTTGGATTTTGTGTCTTCTTATTTATTTTCTAAATAAGACATCTAAATGAGTTTACTATGCTATTTCTTTTATAAATTTTCCAAATTAATGACAATGTACGATTTTTTTGTAAACAACCTAACATTTTTCAAAAAATATATTTACTGAAAGACCTTTTGGAAATTCAATTTTTGTGACATATTTATAACATGTTAAGCTTTCAAATAAAAGTGGTTTTGCCTAAATAGAGTTTTATGCGAATTTTAATGAAATTTCAAAGTTGAACTAGTAACTTTGAAATATGTCTAACAAGATTAAAAGTCTTATCAAATGCCAATTGCTTGAAGAGGTTTTTGAACTCTAAATAACTTGTAATTTTTACTGTAATACTATGATTATGTATTATAGAAGTATGTAAAATTTGAGTAGTTTTTGTTTCGGCATTAATTTATTAAAGATCATAAAAGAATTAATGATAGGACAAGGATTATTTCCCCTAAAATATTGAGGTCCTAAATTTTTGTATGAGTTTCAGATAGTGGTAATAAGGTTCTACTTCAATTTCATGAAGTTTGTTAAGGTACCTTCTAATACTCAATCAAACCGCAACAATAACATAAACAACACTCAAACTCAACCCAGAAAATTAACAACAAACAATAGCCAAACCCAAAAAATAACAGTCAAGTCTATTTATATTCTAGTAAACCAAATACACAGAAGAATTAAACTTAGCAATCAATATTCACTACCCAACAACACAATCAAAAGGAACAACATACTTAAACAAAAGAAATAAAAAATAATAATGTTGGTCTTCGAGGGCCAGCAACCTCCCACTCTCCAATTTTCTCTTTTTTGAATATCCCCCCAAATCTCACTGTCTATCCTTTTATTCTAATGATGTCTCTCTTCATAACAGAACTTTTCAAACACCCACTCCCTTAATGCTATCTATTCCTCCCTAAACCATCCTTAACCTCTCACGCACAAAGAACCCTCTTGTCCACTACATAAAATCCCTTACTTCACACCCTTATGTCTCCTACAATAGACTAGCATATTAGGGGTCTAATCATTACCCTTCCTGAGAAGTACCACCTTGTCCTCAAGGTGGAAGGATGGGAATTGTTGTAATTGAGGTATCCTGGCAACAACTGTTGTGATAGTGGTTATCAATAACCCTACAATAATAATGATGATCTCAAGTTGGATATGCTTTTGAATATTGTCATAAGCGCCTCTTCCATAGCTAAAAATGGTAACCAAGGAACTCTCTCAGGCCAATTCACTCCTCCAAGTGCCCATAGCAATCCCCACATTAGCTTCTTTTAGTGTTGGAGTCTCGTTTGTTTTTACTCCAACCATTGCTATTATGTGTTCTTTTTGCTTCAAACACTAAATGAGAAGGCACTTGTCAGACTGGCGAAAGTTTCCAATCACATAAATTTTATCTACCAATTTCAACCTCTTTTTGTCGGTGAACTTTCGAAAGTTTTTAGCTTCAAGCACCAAATTATTTGCCTTTTTGCAAGCCTTTATTGCCTTTCTAATCTCATTCCAACATATATGCTTTAAACCAAGCAGCCAAATAATTTGAGCGCCAATGCTCATCTTGTCAAGCTGAGCTGGCAATGGGGTCTGGTAGGAAGTGTTAGTAATCTTACGCACATTTGAAGGCTCCTTCACATGTCTCTGAATTTACTTCGCTACCGATTCAACGTAAAACTGAATGAACGATGATCCACACAAAGACAATCCGAAGAACCAAAGAGGGATTTGCTAGATCCACTAATTGGCTTCAAGAATCAAGTTGAATTAAAGAAAAATCTTTGATTCCAAACCAAGGGAAGAACGTGAGAGAGAAGGTTGTAAGGGGGCTGCTTTTCTTTCTTTTTAATAAAAGAATGAATGATTTCTTTAACACAACTTGCACTTATATAGTGCAAGTTGTCAAAACCCTATTCCTCTAAGGAATAGACAAGGGCTCTAACCCTAATCCACCCTTGTATCCAAACACCCTTGTTATGGTATTTTATATTTAATTAATTATTATAATTAAAATCAATTAATATATTTATAAAATATATTAACATTTAATTAATAATAATAATTCATTCAAATATATGGTACATATATTTAAATATAATCTCATTAATTTAATTTTAACATTAAATTAAATATAGGCAACAACCTCAGCAAATTTAATTGCACTGTGAGATTACTAAAATACCCTTTTGTCCTAAAAGATGAAAATATCCCTTGCACAAAATGATTATTAAATTATCTTCTAAGTGTGTGACATGTGGGCTCCTCATCATACCGGCAGTGAGTAGTATCGCAATTAACACTAATTAATCGTTTCACTATATATAAACCAAGATTGGCCCCTAGTAAGGCATCATGGCCACTTGATAGATTCGGATTCAACGAAATAGCTACCTAACAATGATATGATTATCGTGTAATCAAATCCTTTCATCATCTGTTACTCATCGAGACTGAGATACAGAAATAGTGTTAACCTCAGTTACTCGATGTGTTTGTATTCAGTTATTGGGCCAATGACCAGAAAAATAAATTGGATTGGGCAACAACTCAATCCCACTGTGGCCACAGCTTTAGTGTCATTGTCATTTACTAAATTGCACAATGAGATAACTTCTCTTGCACTCAAGATTGATGAATCCTTTGTCGATCCACCATAGTCTTAATACACTTCTCGATGCAGCCAATCACCACCGTATCAATAGCTCTAAATAGAACTCTGTTAGGCTAGTGTCAAACTACACCAATTGGTGCACAAGGTGCTCCGATTATCTCAAGTCTAAGGATCACATGCACCACCATTCATTATAGGATTTATTCATAGATACTAGGGTTATCATCCATATGGAATCCTCTGGTGGGTCTGTCCAGTAAACTTCTCTCCATCAAGCACCCATGCATTGCACTAGGTTGTCGGCAAACAACCTTGACAAATGAAATTAGTCATTGCCTTTCGATAGAGTCATTCAACACTATGATAGCCTTACCATATTATTTGTGTCCTTGGTCAGAATAATACTAGGGGTACAGACATTTCTAGAATGGCCATCATATGTGATCATATGGTTCTCACTATCAAGATTCGAAACACTTGATACCCTCGTCATGGTTCTACCATCCTAAGGACATATATCAATGCATATCAATATGATTTATACGATATAGAATAAAATATCTTTTATTGATTAATGAACATTATTACAAAGAGTCAATTCTACAATAATTGATTGGCTCTAGGGCACCTACTCTAATATTCCCCCCATGTTATGTTCTTACCCACAGATGTTGCAAGCATGCGATCATGCCCTTTAATCACCTTTGCACCGTAGAAGAGGAAATGGTTTTGTTCATCAATGGTTGCTAAAACATCACCCAACTTCAAGGATTCGTCATTTATGAACAGCCATCACAAAGTACCTAGTATCCTTGTCTCAAGCACATTATGACACCGATTACAATGTCAAAAGCAAATCGTTTCTGTAAATTTCCCCTCTAAGTAAATCGATTACTGTTTGGCTCTTTTTGACAATTTCTGCTCTTTTGGCAACTTCATTGAGTTTTCCTGCCAAAAGTCATGTATTGAAGAGGCAACAACAATTATGGTGATGGCAATAATAATTATGAGCCCTCCACACTCACCTTTATCGCCTTCCTTTTCGTCACGCGACGCCACCTCATCTTCTTCATCAATTAAAATGACCTGGAACTGTTTTTCTCTACCGCAATGTCCCAAAAAGAATTTGGCATTATGTCGAAAACAAAGCCCCTCTTTTTAGTCTCACATTTTGTCATTTGTTGGAAAAGATCTTTTCGTTGAGGGTAGAAGTTGTGATAAGCTACTTGGTTCAGTATGATACTTGGGCTTCGATAACATGTTGCCATCATGGCATTAAGTGGTTCTTCTTGCCAAGACAGTCACATAGTTGAAGAAGTAATCGCAGGTCTCATGTTATCAAGAGTGGATTGGATCTTGCTAAAGCCACCTGGCCTGTTATAAAAGGAGTGGGCCCTTGACCCAAATTCTACTGGTCCATTTGTGCACCCCAGCTCATTCTCTTCCCCTTGTTTTCTAAGCCCAATCTTAACTTCATCCAAGGCCTGGTTCTTGTCCTTTATTCTTTGGGCCAGGTCAATTAATTGGACTAATGATTTGGGTTGGCCTAATTTCACTTTAGCCCTGATTTTAGGTATCAGTCTATTTACAAAAACAGCGTACAAAGTATCTTTTTTCTCTTCATTTAATGTGGTTGAGATAACCTCAAACTATCTATGATGTTCTTCCATCGCTTATAGCTGTCGAATACCCAAAAATGCTTTATAAGGTCCTCTTTCTTGAGACTAGTTAAATTGTTGCAATAGGGCTAATTTGAAGGTTGCCCAATAAGTCACCAAAGCTTGTGATTCCATCTATTAAAACCAATTAGCAACCTCTACGTTAATACAGATTGTTGTCATTGGCAACTTTTCATCGTTAGAAATTCCATTGATATCAAAGTATCGTTCTGCTTGAGATAACCATTTTTATGGATCTTTGCTGGTGAAAAAGGGAAGTTTGAGTTTCCGTTCCCCTATTTTCGTGCGATAATGCCCCAAACCATTGTATCCTCTTGCCTCGTTTGATTTCCTAGATTCTAGTTGTGAATAGTTCCTATGACTATGGAACTTCTGACGATTTCTCTTGATCTCTTGATCTTACTTCTTCTTCATCTTTCTTTCTCATCCATGTTTGCATCTCTACCAGTCTTTAATGGTTCCCACATTTGCCAAAAGTTTTGCTACTTCCCTCTCAGCATTTTCTAATATGGCTTCCATTCTTGCACCAACCATCCCATAACCAAATTGCTCGATACCATTTGATAGATACTTTCCAATACTCAATCAAACCATAACAATAACTGCAACAACACTCAGACTCAACACAAAAAAGTATCAACAAACAATAGCCAAACTTAGAAAATAACAGTCAAAATCTAATTATATTCTAGCAAACCAAATACACAGAAGCATTAAACTTAGCAATCACTATTCACTACCCAATAGCACAATCATAACGAACAACAAACTTAAACAAAAGAAATAAAAAATAATGCTAGTCTTTGAGGGCCTGCAACCTCACACTCTCCACTTTTCACTTTTTTGAATATCCCCCAAAATCCTGTTGTCTCTCCTTTTATTCTAATGACGTCTCTCTTTTTAACATAATTATTCAATCACCCACTCCCTTAATGTCATTTGTTCCTCCCTAAACCATCCTTAACCCCTCGCACACAAAAATTTTCCTACCCACTACTTAAAATCTCCTACTTCACACCCTTATGTCTCTTACCATAGACCAACATATTAGGGGTCTCATCAGTTAGCTAGTAAGAAAATTAGTGAAAGTATGAAAAATTAAGATTGTAGAATGGGAAAAAGTATTGTTTGCCTCTTGTAACCACAATAATTAATCAATGTCTAAGGACCTTACTAAGTTTATGGATTGTGCTATCTATTTGTAAATGTGGTGATTTGTGTGGTTATAGGTTTAGCACATTGATGGTATCATTTTATGGTTTGAAATTTTATGAGGTAAGTGAATTAAACTTCTAACTAGAATCAGAATGAACATATGTACGGTTTATTATGTTTTTATGAAATATATTATGAATATGAATTACATGTTTTTATCATGATTTTTAAGTTTGAGCATGAATATATGTTAATTATATGCTTAGATATGTTTGCACCAACATGAGTTGGCATATGTATTGTTTTGATCATGACGAAGGATATAAATTATGAATGTGAAATGTAATAATAAGTTTTGAATGATGCATTCTAAGATACCTTAATTTGTTATATGCTTAGTTGCCACATTTGTGATATGTGATGTGTGGAGCCATCTTTGTGTGTGTGGCCTCCCTTTAAGAATGATATATGTGATTTAATATGTCGTACAATAAGAAGTTTCTCTTGGGTACCTTGGGACTAAGAGTCTTCACACCTGTTCAGAGATGTAGTGAGGATTTTAGTGAGTGAGTTCAAAACATTTAAGTTGATAAATTTATAATAAAATTTTGTGGGGTCAATATTAATTTAAATAGGGTCAAATTGTAAATGTTATAAAATATAAAGCCTTTTTTGATTTGTTTCAAAGTTTAAGTGGGTTTAATATGAATTTATGTTGGGCAAATACTATAAAATATAAGCCCTTTTCTATTTTTTTTCAAAGTTTGAATGGGTTCAATTGAACCCATATGTTATAGTGTACATATGTCCCTGTACTTGTATGTCGACGCATAGGTACTTGTGAGAGGACTCACTAATGATCACAGTAAGGGTTGGCTCTTACCTTCAGACATGATTGTAATTTTTTTGTGTTAATAACCCCACTCATACTTGCCTTCATACAATATACTGACGAGTAATCTATCACTCATATGTGATAAGTTAAATCCTACTAAGTAATTGTTGAATAATGGTATTCCTAGCTAGTTAAGTTTTGAAAGTGTGATTTGTAAGAAAGTTTTGAAAGCATTTTAGATTTGTAAGCCTTTTGAAATTCAAACATGCACTCACGTTTGACTTAAGAGCATAAGTCGCACTGCATTAATTAAACTATGTGTTTGTTTATTTTCATAAGGAAAACTATATTGCTTTCTGAGTTTTATACTCACAATAGTTTCTTGTGATTTCCAACCGATTCCAAGTGTGCATTAAGATTTATTTAAGCTCGTAAAGGATTAGAATGCTATAGTTGTTCCTTGGTTCTATAAGGTAAATAAAGATATTATATATTGGATTTCGCATGATTAAGTGTTTAATTTTCTTGGCGTACTCTAGAAATTGGATACTAAAGATATTTGTTATTTATTTAAGTTTTCAATTTATAGAATTTTTATTGAGGAAAGTTACTCCTTTAACCATTACAAGTTGGGTCATGACATAAAAAGACGAAAGATGCCATGTAAGGAGAGAATGAGGTAGATAAGATAAAGAAGGCCAATTACATTTCCCATCTCCATGAAGAGCTTAGATTCTAATTTGGATATGAAAATTTGAGCAAATACATGGTTGGTTTAACCTTAGAACCTACTCAAGAAGAAAAGGACAATTCAAACAAATCGGATAAACTAGTTCAATGTAACCGCACAGTTCAATGGCTTAAGCCTTCTCAAGTCAACACATGGGACGGGTCCAACTCTTGGTGGGTCACCGCACGAGCCAAAGTGCAAATTGTTTTCTAGATCATGTCTTTCTCTTAGTGGGTCAAGGTGCAAACCCTTATTCAAGTTGAGCGCTCCAAAACACAATCCAAGAAACTTGTTCGAATGTAGATCCGAGAACAGGTCAATGAGGTGGATCTTGAAAATTGGATTTATGTTTTAGAACCTGGCCTGACCGACCAATTCGATCGGTTGAACCAGAAACTGAGGGCTTAGTTAGGTCGATTACACCTGAAACCTTTTTTTTAGTAATTAAACCATTTTGACCCGTGGTTGAATGAGTGGAACAGTGACAAACTGTTGGTCCAACTAACTTAGTAACAAAACCAAGTCAACAAAAATCAGCAATTCCGACGACTGCCTCCCTAATTCTGACAAATTCTGGCGCCAAACATCCCACTTTACATTGCCATCAGCATCACCTTCAACTCCACATCAAAACCCCCATCACCTAGAAGTCTGATTGGCTGATAATCGTCATCGCCTCCAACCTTCTTTCCTTGTGAAAATCGATAGCTTCCTCCTTGATTCTAACAACTTCCAACGCCAAACACCCTATTTAATACCACCATCAACATCACCTTCATCTCCACATCAAAACCCCTATGATTGGCCGCCAACCATTGTCGCCGCTAACCTTCTTTCTTCATAAAAATTGACAACTTCCTCTCTGATTCTAGCTTTCAACATCAACCACCCCACCTAACACTACCATTAGCATCACTTATATCTAATAGTTCCCACTCACACATGATGAGACTATTTCTCTCTGTGCTTCTTCAAGGTTCATACTTTAGTAAATATGTCATGTGACCACGCAATACATCGAGAGCACATTAGTCATATATCTATTAGGAATATATAACTTCTCAAATTGTGAAACTTGGGTTGTATGTTGTATGCAATACCCTAGATTACTTATAATAAACATTTGTTGTACTCATAATTATGTTTTGTCTTTACATAAAAAACAAAACATAATTGGTCGACCAATGAATACACATGATTGTAGAGTGATAATCCAAAAAAATTGTAATCTTCCTCTTTCTCAATTCTTGCAACTTTCATTTAATTTGGTTTTCCAGAAATGTCCCAGCAGATTGAATTTATTTTAATCTTTCAACAACACTTTAAGATAACAATCATTAAATAAGGTTTTCAAGAAAGAAAATAGGGCAATAAGGGTACTTTACGAGATTTTATTCTTATAATCTCAAAGTCTCACACAATGTTAAAGTTGATATTTTGACTTTCATTACCCTCTTGGTCAATATTTTTGCAATGTGGTATGAATCACATGCTACATCATTTCCTCCTTTCCCATGGAATGCACATCTCTTTTTTCTTGTAAATGTCGTACAGATTTTAGTTCAGACATATCTAATGTCTAACTTGAGTTCACTTTACATACTTTTAATTCATCAGAACTCTAATCTGGCAATTAGACAGATAAAGTAATAAATTTTGATAATTTATCACTTATGGTTATATTTCATTATGACATTATATTTATTTTGTTTTAGGCAACGTTAAATATTTTAAGCTTGGCTCTTTATTATCACCTAGATAATAAGCTTAAAATCATCTCATCTCTATTCCTATAAAGTAATGGAGGTGATTGCCTGTGTGAGAAGGTCGATCTTTTAACTGTCCGACATACTCTTTAAAATAAATGTACACACACACACACACACACACACACACACACACACACACATATCACACACACACACACACACACACACACACACATACTCCTTCATGTATGTTTCATAATAAACGAAACTGAGCATTAACAATATTGTTATTTAATATTGATAAGATAAACATGAATATTTTTGGGAAATCTCAGAGTATGAGTACATTCAACATCTATGTAAGCCTGGAGATCTAATATGTCTATTAAATGTATCTCTTGGTATAGGCTTTGTAAATAGATCCACAACCATGTCATGCGTACATATGTACTTCATGTTCACCTTTTTTTGTGCCATCAAATCTCGCACAAAATTGTATTTGATATTTATGTGTTGTGTTTTACCATGATATTTGGGATCCTTAGTGTATGTTATTGCTGCTTGACCTGTTACAATTTACTCTCACTGGTTCAATAGCGACATTAATTATTCTCAGATGATTCATGAACCATCTTAACCAAATGGCTTCTTGCACTACAGTTGAACATGCTACAAACTCAACCTCCATTTTAGATAAGGCTATGCATGATTGTTTCTTACTACTCCAAGATATGGACCCGCCATTTAGTAAGAAAACATATTTGGAAGTAGATTTCCTTTCATCTAAATCTCCTCCCCAATTAGCATCGGTGTAGCCTCTTAAGTGTAAATCATTTCCTTAATAACATAATGAGTAATCAGTTGTTCTCTTTAGATATCTTAAAATTCTCTTCATTGCTTTCCAATGTGCTTGTCCTAGGTCAGACTGATATTTGCTTACCAACCCAACAACATAACAGGTGTCAGGTTTTGTGCACATCATGGTGTACATGAGACTTTCAGCAGCACTTGTGTAAGAAACATTTTTCATTTGTTCCTTTTTTTGTGGAGTCTTTGGACATAATTTACGACTCAAAGTCTTGCCTTTGCCTTTCACGATAGGGTTGTCTATGGGTTTATAATCTTGCATATGAAATCGTTCCAGAATTTTCTTAATGTGTGGCTCTTGTGAAAGAGATACTAATTTCCTTGAGCAATCTCGTAAAATCTTGACTCCAAGTATATATATAGCTTCACTCATATCTTTCATCTGAAAATGAGATGATAACCATCTTTTGATTTCATTGACAAATCCATTTTCACTTCCAACTATAAGTGTATTATCGACATATAATGATAATATAACAAATTTGTCATTGGATCTCTTTGTATACACATAATACTTTTCATCAATCATTTTGAAATCATACGACATTATCGTACTATGATATCAAATATACCACTGTCTTGAGGACTACTTGAGGCCATAAATTGACTTTAAAAGTCTACACACTTTATGTTCTTGACCTTCTCTAATAAAACCTATTGTTTATTCCATATAGATTTCCTCTTGTAATTCTCCCTTAAGAAAAGCAGTCTTTACATCCATTTGATGCAATTCAAGATCCATGTTGGCAACTATACCTAGAACAAGTCGAATTGAGGTAACCACACAATAGGCAAAAAAGATTTCTTTATAATTTATTCATTTTTGTTGTGTATTACCCTTCACGACTAAGCGAGCTTTGTATCTTTCAATACTGCCATCAACTTTATATTTTGAGAACCTATTGTTCCCAATGGCTTTGCATTTGAGAGCCTCATTTACATTCCTTGGCTTTTCTTCATCTTGTGGAGTAACTAGAATAATTCCCCCTTCAATCTCAAATCATCGACATGGAACTTGTTTCTTGTTTGATCAACATAGTGGAGATTGATTAGTGTTACTCCCACTTGGACCAACTATCATAGTTGGATCATCAATGGGGAACAATGGAGGATTTGAAACTAATTCATCAACTTCCATATCGCTCCCAACGGGATGTAGTATAACCAACTAGTTTTTAGCAGCGAAATTGTCTTGGTCTTTTGTTTCATATAGAAACAAGTCTTGACCTATCTCGCTCTTCTTAGAAAATCAGTTTTTAAAAACATGACATCTCATGATTCAAACTCGGTGTTATTACCGCTTTCTTGTTCTTCTATGAAGACGTATCCCTTGGAATGTTTTGAGAATCTTATGAAGATACATTTCTTCCCCCTAGGACCAAATTTTCCATATTTATGGGAAGGGTCATGAACATAAGCAGCATATCCCCATGGTTTTAGGAGACTCAAATCGGGTTTTCGATTTGTCCATAATTCATATGGTGTAATAGTAACAGATTTGGAGGGTACTCGGTTGAGTATGTATGTGACAGTTAATAAGGCATCACCCTAAAAGGTGATGGGCAAATTTGCATGTGCCATCATAAACCTCACCATTTCAAGTAAGGTTTTGTTTCTTCTTTCTACAACACTATTCTGTTGCGGAGTTCTTGGAATAGTTAATTGATGTTCTATTCCCATTTCATCACAAAAATTTCTAACCTGATCTGATAGATATTCTCGACCTCGAACGATTCATAGAACTTTTATCTTTTTATCTAATTGATTCTCAACTAAGTTTTTAAACTTCCTAAAACATTCTAAAGCTTCAGATTTTTGAGAGATCAAAAAGACATAACCATATTAGGTGAAATCATCTATAAATGTAATGAAATAAATAGCCCCATGTCTAGCCCTCACATTCATTGGACCACATATGTAAGAATGAATTAATTGTAATGGAACTTCAGCTATTATCGCTTTTCCAAATGCTTTTCTTTCTGTTTTTCCAACTAGGCAATGTTCACAAATAGACAAGTCTACTTTTGTTAAGTTTCCTAACAAGCATTCTCTTGCTAGTATATGCATTGTTGTTGACCAATATGCCCAAGTCTTGCATGCCATACATTCACATCATCATTATTGGAAGATATAATGAAGGAAAAACAAGCATAACTATAATTATAATCAATATCTAGTCCAATAAAACCATCGAAAATATAACCATAACCATAACCATAGTAATTGTGTCAAAAAATAAATGGACACCAGTACTTGAAAAGTTTAAATTAAATTTAATAAGTTCTAACACAGAAATCAAATTTCGACGAATTTCGGGTGCATATAACACGTCATGTAAGTATAGGATTCAACCTCCACGCATGATCAATTTGCATGTGCCGATAACTTCCACTCTTGAATTGTTACCTACATATATCCACTTTGTTTCTCGTGATATTCGTCAAAACTCCACGAAAGCACTCATGTCTTTCACTATATGGTCTATGTTTGCTGAATCTACAGTCCATAAAGTATGAGATTCAGTTAGAAAATAGAACTGGAAACCTTTATAGAACTTATTTGTACAAACAAGTAATTTACCTTTTTCGATTCACTACAATTGCGAGCAAAATGTCCCTTGTTTTCACAGTTATAGCATTTCACCTTTGCCATATTTTTCTTATTGGTAGGCTGCTTTCCTTTTTTGTATTTATAGAACTTTCTTTTCTTTCCTTGAGCCTTATATTATTACCTTTTCTTTGGGATCCACCTTGGAATTTATACTTAAATCCCTTCCGATCATGTGAACTAAAACCAATCATAACACATCAGTATTTGCCTTACTAGCATTAAGGCGATCTTCTTCTAGTTCTAGATGTTGTGTGGCATCTTCTAAATTTTTGATGCCCTTATTGTGGGTAAGGTGTATCTTCATGTGTTCCCAATTTTGAGGCACTGATCTTATGACAGCTTTAACTTATTGTTCATTAGTTAGAACATGACTTGCATCTCTCATCTCACTAATCATGGCTGACGAGTGCCTTAAGTGTACTCTCATAGTATGTTCAAGCTTTTTCTTATATGTGTCAAACTTAATTGTAAGTGACTAGAGTTTGGTAATGGATATACCTCCAAACTTTTTAGCAAGGGTGTACCACATGTCCTTTGATAATTAATATTCTTGATACTTTTTTCATGAGATCAGTATCCACACTACTCAACAAAGTGATGTGAGCAGTGGAATTCTTTTTCTTCCACATGTCATAAGTTGCACGTTCTCTTCTATATTGAGTCGTGGCTCCTTCTTCAGGCTCTTCCATGGTCGTAGTAAGAGCTTCAAGAACCTCATGTTCTTCCACGACATATTGGATTTTCATGTTCCATATCTCATAATTTTCATCGTTAAATTTTTCTCGTTTACTAAGTTTGGCGAAAATGTTCTTAGAAGCATATGTCATTTCTAAACAGATATACACATTGGATAATACACGTTATTCAATGCTCAAAATATACATATATTTCTGTAATTAATTATATCAATAATAATTGTATATTAGATTTGGAGTCAAAAGTTAACTATGTCAATAATCATCATCCAAAATTCTAATCTCTAACTATCATAGATATAATTAATTGCAATTCTAAAACAACATAAATGCATAATAATATAACTATAATCCAACATAAGTTCACATAGAACAATAAAAAAAAAATTCAAATTTTCATAAAAAAAAAAGTAAACAAAACTAATTTCATTGCATAAATAGAATTCAACATGTATTGACATTAAAACAAACAAATGCCCAAAAAAACCTAAATGTAATGCCACATCCCACAAACTAGAAAGGATCTAAGAAGCCTTATTCTAAGGTCATTAACTAACTTGTAAGCTATCCTAGGCAAGGGAACTCCTAATTTCTTATGATGTCCTTTACAAGTTGAGACTTCAATAGGTGCACCAGCTGTCTTTCTAGCACCCCAATCTATGTACTCCTTGATGTATTTGTTAACTAAACATCTATAACCTTTATAGGAATATTTAGGATTTTGATCTTCTGGCTTGTTCCAAACCAAATCAAGGAGACCTACGAGACTAGGGTAATTAAGAGTCTCTCTAAGGACATTGTATTTCATCTCATCTCTAATTAATCCTCCTTACTAGACAATTTCCTACATCTTTTCATTCACATGAATGAAATGATTCACTAGTTGCACCAACTCATCCCCTGTGTCTTTTAACATTAAGGTGTGACTTTGTAGAGTTTTAATCATGTTCATTGTCCTTTCCTTTTAAGCGGGTTTTTAACAGCCCTCACACGTCTATAACTTAACATTTTTTCTGTAACAAATACAAAAAAAAAAAAAAAAAAAACAACACTATTCATTTATCAAATAAAGGTTAACTATATTTGACAAATAATATATTTACACATATTTATGGCTCAATAACTAAAATATACCCGCAATATCATACCAAGTATGCATTCTATTCTTTAAAAAAAGGAAAATGATACTTTAGAAGCCTCCACACGCTGCCACGCACTTACAGAGGTAGCCACACATCGACAGCAACTGGCCATGTGCCGCCACGCGTCGGCTGTAGTCCACACACACCAGCATGCATTGGATCCTCAACTCTCCTTAACTTTGGGTTTGGTTGACCCGTTTTCCCTTTGACTGAGTCAACTTGACCCTGTTTGACTCCGTTGATTGAGTTTGACTAACCTATTTGACTATACGGTCGAATACTCAGGTCATCTTGACCCATTTGACTCTTTTATGAATTGGGCTTGGGCTAATATATTATAAATTATCCAAGACTAATTAACACTAAAAAAATGTAGCCTAGTGGTCAGTAGGTTAGGCTTTCAACGTAATAGACTTGGGTTAATGCCTTGACAACCAAATTGTCTTTTAACTATGGTATAAATAAAGTGCATTACAGTTTTAATTATGGTATAAAGAAAGTGCATTGTACACTTAAATTAAAAAAATTGTATAATCGGTAAAATTTAAAAAAAAAAAAAAAAGAAGCAATTTCCCATATGGTTCAAGGTCAGTATAGGCCTTAAAAAGCTTGGGTTTGAGTGGGATTCCCCCTTCATCTTAGCCATTTTAACTTCGTTTTAAAGAATTTAATTTTCTAATTAGTTTTACTAAAAAAACAATTGCACAAACATTAAAAACGAAATTTCAAAACTAAACACTAATAATAGATAACATTCAGCATATTTCATCATATTAACACTAAACATAAAAAAATATGAACCATGTTCTGATACCATTGTTAGTAAATTAAGAATAACATATTTCCTAATTCAATCCCAAGATTATATCAACATGTCATTATTGCAATCACATTTTTATAAACGAACAACAATAAAGAAATCACAGCATAAATACCTCCTTTTTGTCAATCACAAGCACATACCACAATCTTCTTCAATTTTAGTAAGAAATATGAATGAAGAGAGAAATTTTGAGCATAAGAAAGTTAAGAGTGTTTTCATCAATGAAAAAACTCTTATATACATGCGGTAGTTACCTTCAAGGCAACTACTGCAAGATAGTGGTAACTGCCTTTGGCAATTACCACAACGTAATATTATAATTGGATGGGTCCCATCATGGGTGTCCCACCCATATCTAATACTTACAAACCCTCACTTGTAATTTACGGTATGTGTGTAACTGTAAGAAAGAAAATAATGAATACCTAGAGTTTGTTTATGATCTTGTTTATAGACATGGATAGAAATAATTTTTTGATAAGAATACATAACTGTTATTTAATTTCCAATAACCATCGATTAACAGTTATTTCAAAAGTATCATGTCTCTTGCAAGAGATATAACTGTTAGACTAAGGTGTAAAAACGTTTATCAACTTTGTGATAAGTTGAAAAATGAAAGAATGGTGAAAACTTTATGTGAAAGTATTGGCTCTCAATTGATTCTCCCCTTCCATTTTAATGTAAAAACTTTTATATAGTGAAGTAAAACCTTTTTTCTTTGAGATCATATATGCTTTAGGATTATGATAAAATAGAGCTTTTAAAGATAATTAACTACATGTAAAGATCATATACCCCTTTTTCTCCAAAAACCCTAGAATTAGTTCACACATTTATAAAGAATATAATATTTATACAAGATTTTACACCAACTAGAGCGATCCGATTGACCTTGATGAAATCAGAACTGATGTGTGCGTGATTGCGGGTAACCAACAATGTAATGAATCAAGAACAATTAAGTAAATGACACAAAAGATTTTTAAAGTGGTTTGGCAAGTTAAACTCTTGAGCCTATGTCCACTGTTTTTGTATTTGTTGTGAGAGCTTACAATAATAATCCTAGAACAATTTGCTAATCCATTTCTCATCGTTAGAGAGGGTTTATATACAGATTTTGTACAAAGGAAATAGCAAAAATAAAAGGAGTACAATTAAGATTGAAATACAACTCTGATATTCTTGCGATTGAGCATTGAGATAGCGCCAAGATTGTTATCAATATGATCCCTCTCGAGATATCCGAGATCTAAAATTATCTGTGTGTTGGTTGAACAACTGTAGAGATTGGTTGTGACTAGCTTGTGCTAGGTCAAGCTACAACTTGACAAGTTTATGTTGGGCCAGACAATCGATTGCTTCGAATTGATTCTAGACCGAGCTATAACCTCACAATTCTTTGAGCTGAATGGAAAAATCAAACACAACATTTGCCCCTAGTGTATGGTGCTCGTTTCGAGCTTCGAAGACTATTGCTCAATTTGATATCAAGCTTGGAATTCGTCAGTTGTGTGATGAATGCAGGTATGGTCGAGCTTCATGAGTCGGACTAATCTCCGATCAACATACTCAACACTTGGCTTTTCCCCTCTTGTAATATTTTTGACAAACTCAGAATTTGAAATGAGGGGCATATGAGTAATTTCCATGCAGTCATGTCGCATTAAGTGTAGCAGCCTTTGGCAATTACTTTTGGTCGTGTGTGGGTGAATACAACTATCCATACGCGAAATTGAAGTGACGTGCAGCAACGGTTATGATTGTGGCAATTTGACGGTTGATCGACCTTTACGGATGATTGACATGTGGCCACATCCAAAGGCCAAGCTTGCTTGATGAATGGAGGTTCTAGATTCACTTTAGATCGACGGCTATGGTTGAATCCCACCCCTTCGTCTCCCATGCAAACTACTATAAAAGCAGGCAACCTCGTTAGAACTTCTACACACTTTGTAAAAGTTTCAAGATTTCTTTGCTTATTTCGTTGTTGCTCTTTCATTTTCACGGCACTTTTTCGACGAGTTTCTTCTATCTTTACACTTCGATAAGGCTCATTTCTCTTCCTTTACTTGTTTTTATACGTTTTTATGGTTGAGGGTGGCCATTGTCGTAGCCACATTGAGTTTTTTACGGCTTTGTTAAGGTTTTTTTAGTGTGTTTTTGGCAGTTTAAGCGGCCACCGGAATCCTGGTAGCTCGCTTGTGTCTGTTGTTTGACGCGAGCTATCTTAGGTGCCTAAATTGAAAGCAAAGTGTAGATAGGTCGTTGAATTTTTTAGCTTTGACACTTGTTCACTTTTGTTTTAGGTACCCAGAGACGAGCTTTCACTATGTCTTCGTCGAGTAACCACAACAGTGATCGCATGCTTGACTCTCCAATAGGCTCAACGGTTCTTGGGGGTGTAATCCCTTAGATTTCTGAGGATGTCGTTGTTGGAGCTTAGACCCCAATACGACGGGCTCTTTTGACCACACTTTTTTGGAGATTTCTCAACCAAAGAAATCTCCAACTTATAGGTTGAAAAAGAACCACATTGGGGTCGAGGATATTACGTGTGTAAATGAAGTTTATGCGCCTCAACTTTCCTTAAGGGCTCCAGAATGCTTCTCTTGTAAAAATCCCTTCGCCGATTGTGTGGTCGTTTCTGATACACTCTTGAGGTGTGGGATGTCCATTCCCCCTCATTACTTCGTCGCCAGTGTTTTGGAACGGTCGGTGTCTTTCCTCTTCAGTTGTCGACGAACTCATACATAATAATAGCAGGCATGTATATAACATATCATGTAGCCAATTTGGGTGAGCTATCTATAAAAGAGCTTGTCCATTAGTATAGATTGAAAAAGAGTCAAGACCAAACGCACTATCACTTCAAGGCAAGAAAAATACATTTTAATGGTTATGTCGACATCCCAAAGAAAGTTCCACATTGGGACTCACAATATTTTTTCAACGAGGCTGGGGAGACCGGCATTTTTGCTCCAAAGCCTAGTAAGACTCTGACCCTTGGGCGTCCAAAGAATTTTTCGAAGCTCGACCGTCGAAATAACCAAATTCTTTTGCTTTGCAATAAACGTCAAGACAAACTTTCTTCTTGAAGTGAGCTTAAGCGTTTCAACAATCTTTCCGAGGATGAGCACAACATTACCAAGCTTATCACGCTTCCTCGATTGAGAGAGTATGACTTTTGTGCCGACGAAGCCAAATTCAATACCATTCTTTAGAAAGGTAAGTGCTTACTTGGTTGTTTTTTCTTTTTCACTCCATTAGGTTGCTGACTATCTGATTCTCCCTTTACAGATATGTGGGCCGAAAAACCCAAAGGCTTAAAGAAGAAAACAGTAATATGTGGGACTGCTAAGAAACCGTCAGTCGCTTTGGCGAAGAAATAGCATTTTGAGGCTACCGGGATGCTTAGATAGAGTGCCTCCACCCGCTCCTTAAGAAAAACAGTGGCGAGCACGAGGAAGGCTCGAGTGTCAAGAAGCCCGTGATTGCCTCCAAGGCATTTGGGGAGAAGGGTGCCCCTGAGCTCCAAAAGGGGCTGACGAAGAAAACCACCAAGCCAACTAGAGGCTTAGGGAAAGAAAAAGTGTTCGAGCAGCATGATGGCTCGGCCAAGAAGAAGGTGCTGGAGCAGTAAGAAGGCTCTAGCAAGAAGAAATCGACCGAGCCACAAGGGACTCGGGAAAGCAGAAGGTCGTCGAGTAGCAAGGTGGCTCAGGCAAAGAGGTTGTAAGGCAAGCTCGTGACCTTAAGAAATCTACAGCCAAGGACTTGGCCAAGAAGAAGTCTATTTCCACAAGTAAGGCTACCATTTTCATGGGAAGTAAATCAAGCTTGCCTCAACAGGGAGACAAAAAGATGGATGAGGCAACTCAGGCCACGCTCGACGCTTTGATCAATGAGCTCCTCAAGTACATCGGCATTGGGGCCTTAACGACCAAGGATATCATCACCCTGTAGACTTTTGCAAGCATTAGAGATTCGTCTTCTCCCCAACTACTGGTTTGGGCATGCAGCTACGTGACCAAGGTAGCAATAGTTCGCCTCTTTTACTTTTTTACATGCTTCTCCTTTTTCACCACAGACTCTCTTTTCTTTTCTTTTCTTTTCTTTTCTGGCTTGCGTAGCAACCAAGCTTCTCTTCCATGAGAGTTAACCCACATTGGAGGGTATTCATCTAGGGTGGCAGGAGGCGAAGAAGCTAAAGGAGGATGCCTTGGCTAAGGTTGACTTGGAAGAGAAGGAGAAGGACTTGAAGCAGGTCGAGCTTGATCAGCTTAAGGAAGAGGTCGAGGCATTTGAGGTCAAGGAAAGGGAGTTCCTTGACAAAATCAAGGCGAGCGAGGCTGCTCAAGCAAAGGCTAAAATGAAAACGGTCGAGGCAGATAAAAGTTTGACACAACAACGGGGTGCCAACAAAAAAATAAATTCCGAGCTTACCTCAGCTCAGAAGGTTGCCTCGAACTAGGAGGCTAAGTATAAGAAGGTCTCGCTCGAGCTTACCAAGGAGGTGGAAGGTTGTAAAGGGGCAGAGGTTGAGGCTGAACAACTGAGGCTCGATGTCGGGGAGCTGAACTCGACCATCATGAACAATGCTTAGGAAACGTCAGTCTTCCTCGTGCGAAGCTCACCCTTTGCTCGATTTTTCCTTCCTTCCAAAGGCTTATCGGAAGGAGGTCGATAGGATGAAAACTAAGGTCTAGGGCATGGAGTATGTCTATTCGAACAACTACGAACCTGATGGCGAAGGTGAAGAAGAGGTCGAGAAAGGAGAGGATACTGGTGTTAAGCAAGAGGTCGAAGATCCGTCTCCTCTAGGTACTCTCCCACCTATTGTTGTCAAACTTCCCTTGATTAAACCTCTGACGGATGTCTCCGCTCCTGCCTCTAAAGAAACTGTCAAGATTCCTGTGGCCAATGATATTCCTCCGCCCGCTGGCGATGATCTTCTTGGTCCTACTAGCAATGATGCCCTTGCTCCTACTGCTTAGAGATATTTTTTATCTTTTTATTTTTTAAAATTTAGTTTGTAACTAAACTAACACAATTAAAGAAAAATTTATTTTACCCATTTCTATCGAGCAATTTTTTATTTCTGCAAAGTTGTTTTTTCATCCTAATCAGACTTAACACAAAAAATTCGAATTTGCTCCAAGTTATGCGCAACTCACTTCTTGAGGAACTTTTCAAACATATAAGAAAATCTTATGCGCGGCAACTCCGAGTTTAGACAAGTTGTCCGTCTCGATTTTTGGTTGCCGGTTTATGACCAATTTTCCTTCGACGTATTTTACTCGAGTCTTTTCGAGTTTTAACTTCGTCGATCTAGGGAATTTATCCCTTCATGAGTTGAATTTTGGCGTGTTTTATAGAGCTAAGCTACCTTTTTCGAACTTTAGACTCTGAGTTTTGGATGTGATTGCATAGCTTGCGATTTTTGAAACAATAGATATTAAATGACAAACAAAATAACAATAAATAAAAAGTAACAAACAAAATAAAGTTCAAGAATAATACCTCTTTTTCATTGAAGAAAATTTGGCCTTAAATGACCTTACATTGAATATGACCAAAAAAAAAAAAAAAAAAAAAAACATGGTTAGAACCCAAGCTACTTATTGGTAATACCTTCGCTAATGTTCGGTGTTCCATGCTTATATTACAACTTCACCATTAAGATGTTCCAGGTAGAAAGTTCCTGGTGTGAGCTTTTCAGAGATCTTGAAATGACCTTCTCATTTGGGCCCAAGTGCCCCCAAATTTGAGTTTTGAATTGTGTGGACGACCTTTCTGAGGACTAGGTCGTCCACTCCAAAGTCCCTATTCTTGACCTTGGAGTTGAAGTATCGTCTGGCTCACTATTAGTAGGAGGCAAGCTTAGCTGAGACTCGACTCGATGTTCTTTTATTAGATCTAGCCTTAGGTGGAGAAGATCTTCATTTGTTTCTTTATTAAAGACCTCCCTCCGGAATGAGCTAATCCCCACTTCAACTAGGGTCATTGCTTCACATATGTATGAAAGTGAGAACGAGGTTTCTTCTATCGAGCTTCTGACTATTGTTTTGTAAGACCATAAGGCCACTGATAATTCCTCAACCCATCTTCCCTTAAAGGTGTCAAGCTTCTTTTTGATGGTATGCTTGATCACTTTGTTCACAACCTTTACTTGACCATCGGCTTGAGGCTAATAAAAAACGGCGAAGCTTTTCTTGATACCGAGCCTTTTGCAGAAAGATTTGAAGTGCTCACAATCGAATTGTTTCCCATTATCGATTATTATGGTATAGGGAATTCTGAATCTACAAATGATGTTTTTGTAGATGAAATCCTTCAGCTTGTTCGATGTGATATTGGTAGCCAAAGGCTCGACTTCTGCCCACTTGGTGAAATAGTCCACTACAACCACTGCAAATTTAACACCTCCTTTTTCCTTGAGGCAAATGGTCTATCAAATCGATTCTTCAGATCGCAAATTGCCAAGGGCTTGTTAGAGTAATTAACTCTTGGGGTGGAGCTCGTGGAATATCTGTAAATATGTGCACATAGTCTGCTGCATTGTCAAAGATTGTTGGCTAGTAATAACCCTGGTGAAGCACCTTGTATGCTAGAGATCTCCCCCTTGCATGGTTCCCACAAATGCCTTCATGGATCGGTCTCAAGACATAGTTCGCATCCTCATGATCAACACACCGCCAAAGCAGTGAATTGTATCACGATTATATAGTTAGTCTCGATGAGCGTGTATTGAGCTGACTTTGCTCGGAGTGTCTTCGCTTCACCTCTTCCTTTAAGCACTCTTCCATCTCTTAGGTAGGTAATTATTTCATCCATCCAATTGTATCTTTGTCTTGTTACTAAGACTAATTCCTATGAAGTGAGGATGTTGGGACTTGGGAGGAATTTAACAAGAATGGAATCAGTCGCTTCTTTGCTCATGGCTGAAGTAAGGCGAGCCAGAGCATCGGCCACTAAGTTATTTTCCTTAGCGATCTATAGAATAGCGAAAGTTCTAAACTATTCCAGCTCAGATCATACTACAAGAAATATGATGCCATTCTATCCTCTTGTGCTTGGTATTCCCTGAAAATCTAGTGGACCACGAGTTGCGAGTCGTTGTAGATTTTTATGGACTCTGCTCCCATTTCTTTGGTAAGGCGGATCCTCGCGAGCATTGTTTTGTATTCTACCTTATTGTTCAAGTCAGCAAACCCAAATCTGATTGTAGCGTAGATCGGGTTCCCTTCAAGACTTTCAAGTAAGAGTCCAGCTCCTGCCCCTTTCTCATTTGATGACCTATCTACATTCAGAGTCCACTGCCGTAGACTATCAAGCTTTGGTTTCTCCGGTTCACTTGCTTTCAAGGTGCTTGCCTCTGGCAGGCTTACTTCTTCCTTGGGCTGATAAGAAAATTTTGAGATAAAGTCTGCCAAAGCTTGACCCTTTATTGTTGTTCTTAGGATTTACTTGATATCACGCTGACTCATCTCCATCGTCAACTGAATCAATCTACTCGATGCCTTGGGCTTCTGCATTATTTTTCTTAGTGGAAATTTTGTCAACACATGTATAGAGCACGCCTAGAAATAGGGCCGCAGTTTCTGAGCGGCAATGACCAGTTCATAAGCGAGCTTTTCCATCTCAGAATATCTTGTCTCAACATCGAGCAACCTCTTGCTCACATAGTACACAGGCCATTGTACTTCTCCCTCTTCGTGTACCAAAGTCACGCTAATCGTAAACTCAGATCCAGTAAATACAAAAGCAAAGGCTCACCTTAGATGGGCTTTGACAGCAAAAGAGGATGCTCCAAGTGCTTCTTCAGTTCCTAGAATGCTTTCTGGCACTCCTTTGTCCATTTGAAAGCTTTATTTCCTTTTAAGTTTTTGAAGAAAGATAGGCACCTGTTTGTGGCTCGAGAGACAAACCTGCTAAGTGCGGCGAAGCGCCCTATCAAGCTCTATACCTGCTTTATGTTAGTCAGGTTTATCATATTCAAGAGAGCTTGAATCTTGTCTAGGTTAGCTTCGACACCTCGATGATTAACAAAGAAACCCAGAAACTTTCCCGAGCTTACTCTGAAAGCCCACTTGTGAGGGTTAAGTCTCATTCTATATTTTCTGAGGATGTCGAACATTTCCCCCAAGTGCTCAATGTGGCTTTCGGCGACCTTTGATTTGACGAGCATGTCATCGATGTACACCTCTATTGTTTTGTCAATTTGCTCAGTGAATATCTTGTTCACCAAACGTTGGTAGGTCACTCTAGTGTTTTTCAAGCCAAATGGCATTATCCTATAACAGTAAATACCCTTGTCAGTAATAAATGAGATGTGTTCTTCATCAAGCTGATACATCAGGATTTGATTATATCTCGAGTATGCATCCATGAAGTTGAGTAGTGCATTCTCGACTATCGCATCTACTAATTGGTCAATCCAGGGTAGTGGAAAACTGTCTTTGAGATAGGCTTTGTTCAGATCTGTGAAGTTGATGCAAGTCCGTCACTTGCCATTCGACTTTTTCATCAAGACTGGGTTGGTGAGCCAGTCTGGATATTTCACTTCTCTGATGAAGTTGATGTTTAGAAGCTTGTCAACTTCATCTTTGGGCGCTTTGGACTGCTTTACATCCATAAATTTTCTTTTCTGTCAAATTGGTTGAGCTGTTGGGTTGACATTTAATTTGTGGCACATTATCTTGGGGCTGATCCCACCATATCTGCATATACCCATGTGAACACGTCGAGGTTTTTCTTTAGAAACCCCACCAGATTGTTGACCAGTTCGTCGTTCAAACAGTTGTCAATTTTTAGCACGCGAGTTGGGTCTTCCTCCCTGACAAATACTTCTCGCAACTCTTCTATTGCCCTGTTGCGGGCTCTTCCTTATGCATGCGAGGATCTATGGTGTCCTCTAGAGGTCCAAAGTTTGGCTCAGACTCTACAATGACCATGGTTCTCAGGAGCGACCATTTTAATGCAACATGAATAACGTGGTTGCAACATTCTTGAGATTCTTTCCTGCAGCTCGCGATTGTTGCGACCCTGCCTGGAGTCGAGAACCTCATTGCTTGGCAACGTACCGAGGTGACTGCACTCAGATCCTCCAAGATCAGTCTTCCAAGGATGAAATTGTAAGTAGTCAGGCAGCCCACCGCTAAGAATTATGCCATGACTATCCTGATCTTGGGTTCTTCCCCCTGGGTCACGGGTAGGTTGATTGTTCCCTTGGGGACTAGGCTGTTCTTAATGAATCCATACAGCGGCAATGGACACACCTTTAGTCTTGTTTTGTGAACCTTATTTCTCGGAAAGCTCCCAAGAAAATGGTGTTCGTTGCACTGCCATTATTGACCATCACCCCCAGTACTCGAGCGTTGCTGTGATTATGATCACATCATGGTTGTGGTGAGGAGATTCTTTATACTTATCCATAGTGAATTCTATCACCTCGTTCTCTTGCTTGTGCCATTTTGGCGACTTCTGTTCACAGCTTATTACTCGGGGGACCAAGTATGTCTTGGCCTCTAGCGCATATTTGCGACAGTGCATCGAGCTCCCTACAATGTTGAGACCTTCATAGAACATGCCTACCAGGACCTCATTGTTATCCAAGGCTTGCTAGACCTGATTATTCTGCTTGCCTATATTTTCGCGAGTTAGCGCCTCCTTAACAAATTCTTTTAGGTAGCCCCTTCAGATCAGATCTTCGATGACGTCCTTTAAAGCCCAGCACTAATTGGTGTTGTGCCTGATGTCCCGATGATATCAACAATATTTCTGTTGATCTCTTCTACCCGAAGCCCCTTCATCCTTTCTGGAGCAGGCAATCTTTTAGCCTCGTGGGAGACTTCATATATATGAGCTATATCTTGAGTTAGGGGGGTGCATTCTGCATATCGCGGAAAAGGTTGCCTTTTGCTGCGATTTTCTATTTTTTGCCTTTTTTGGAACTTGTTCCACTCCCTATCATTACAGTCTTAGCCCTTTCGTTTATTTGCTGGGCGATCTTGTCGCCTACCCAAGGCTCTTTGTTGCGAGCTTCTAGCTAGGGCTCTAGCGAGCTTTCCACTCGCTGATGTTTAGCAATCATTTGATAGAACTTTTCCAGGCTCACATGGTCTTCACTTTGAAGCTCTTTCCACAACTCCATTTACGGCTTGATACCCACAATGAGCAAAGTCCGGTTGCATCCATGACCTTTGCCTTCTCATTCTAGAACCTTGTTAGATACAAGGTCAGTTTTTTGCCTTTCTCCTGACGAATATTGCTCAGGTAGCTAAGCGGCATTGTGAACTGTCTTCTCGCTTGGAATTGTTGTAGGTATAACAAGGAGAATTATTGCCAAGAACTAATTGAGTTCGCCTTGAGCCTCTTGTACAACCTCTTGGCATCCTCTACCAATGTGACTTCAAAGTAGTAGCATTTTGCAAAGTCATAGACTTGGTGTAGCTCCATCAGGTCGTTGAAAGTGTCAAGGTGGTCTCTAGGATCTCCCTTCCCATCAAACTTGCTTTTTGGCACCCTGAATCCCTAGGGAAGAGAGGCTTGGCAAACTTCTTATGTGAATGGAGAGCTCACTATCTCTTCGGCTGCATTGTTCTGGTGGGCTCTTAAATCATTGAGCATTCTCTGCACTTGCTCTAAGTCTTCGTGGGATTGCCCTGGCTAACTCTATTCAGCCTTACCTCGAGCAGATGAGTTCGTAAGTCTATTGCTTGTGAGGCCCCTCTATCGTGCATATTAATGTGCAAAGTTGAGTCATGATGGCTTGGCTGGTAAGTGCTATCATGCTCATCAGTGCGTTGCTTGCAACGTTGGTTGTAATCGGAATGTCGGACATTGCCACATTGGCGCACATTACTCATCTTGCAAACTTGCGAGGTTTGAGCATGCCTTGGCGTGGGTTAAAAGCAGCATGTTGACGTTAGGGATATCTTTGAGTAGGTCGAGTATCCCTCTGGCGACCATTGCCTTCATCTTCCCTCATAGGCTCTTTGCATGGTCGCCTCTTGGGGTTAGTTTGCCTATGAGATTCTCGTTCATGAGCTGAATGTGCCTGACAGTGTTGGGATTTTCAACCGTTCCTAGATGGCGATGAACTAGATTGGTTGCCGGCTGAATTCTGACCTGTTGGTGTAACATCAGTAAAGCATGGTCGAATCAAGGTCTTGAGGGGCCGATTAATGGTTTCTCAATTTAGCCACATTTTCTTGGACCGCTTGTGCAACCATTGTTATGATCATCTCCACCAGTTGACCATTTTCGGGATTCGACGTCTTTGCTCGTTGTTGGTTTGTGGCCTGCTGCCCTGACAACACTGGTGGTCAACTCTCGGCGGTGTCTTGATGCACCTACTGGTAGGTGGTTTCCACATTGTCATGGTTTTTGGTGGTGGTTTTTAATCTTGTAAGAACCATTGTGGGCTTTGAGCTGGAAATTCTGAGATTTTGGCAAAGGCCCTCCTTTTAACACCAAAATGTTGATGCAAGATTTTTCACCAACTATAGTGATCTGATTGACCTTGACGGAATTGAAACTGACGAGTGCATGATTACAGGTAACCAACAATGTAATGAATCAAGAACAATTAAGTAAATGACACAAAAGATTTTTAAAGTGGTTCGGCAAGTTAAACTCTTGAGTCTACGTCCACTATTTTTGTATTTACCATGAAAGCTTACAATAATAATCCTAGAACAATTTGCTAACCCATTTCTCATCGTTGGAGGGGGTTTATATACAAATTTTGTGTAAAGGAAATAGCGAAAATAAAGGGATTACAATCAAGATTGAGATGCAACTCTGATATTCTAGCGTTTGAGCAACTCCGATAGCGCCAAGATTGCTGTTGATCTGGTCCCTTCCGAGATATTCGAGATCTGAAGTTATCTATGAGTTGGTTGAACAACTGTAGGGATTGGTCGCGACTAGTTTGTGATAGGTCGAGCTACAACTCGACAAGCTTATGTTGGGTCTGACAATCAATTGAGTCGAATTGATTTTGTATCAAGCTATAACCTCGCAATTCTCTGAGCTTGATGGAAAAATTACACACAACATCTATAAATTAATATAGGATTCATGTATCTATTCCTAACAGGATTCATATTATAGTTGTATTGCTTTTTTAAATTAACTTTTCCAAAGACATATATAAAATCTTACAAGGAAACAACTAGATAAATGAACCAACATATTTCAACAATGTATGAATATAATGAATTATGTGGAGATAAAATCTGAAATTAATCTAAATGACTATTATAATGTTTTAATTAAAAGATTATTTGATTTATATTTGATGATAATCGTGCTTTTAAGGATTATCGTAAGCTCAAGTTAAATTAAATTCGAGATAAACTAGAAACTAGGGAAAAATAATTACACCTTGTTTATATTTCATTATATCTCTTTAATTTTATCTCATTTTTTGAATAATTATATATAATTATTATTGACATATAAAATACATAGTAGTTACATAAGGATGACTATATATTCTAATTTTTTTTTTTAAACTATTATAATGAAATAAAACTTGTTTTTATAAAACCAATATAATGATTTATTTAGATAAATATAATTAATAAAATGAACAAATTAAATATAAGTATATTTAATACAATAAGTACACCAAACACACCCTTATATTTGGTATTATATTATATAGTACTACCTACTACAATGTAATATTACACATTACAATACTATATTAAACAATATCGCGCATCAAATATGCCTGATTATTTATAAACTGCAAAAGGTTATTACCAACTTGAACAATCTTAATATTCTTTTTGTAAATTCTAAGAAAAGAATTTTTATATTCTTATTTATTTATTGTTCATTAATTTCTAATGTCGCATATACCAGTTCATTAATTTATGGAGTAAACGGCATCCTCCCACCCAAGGTTTCGTAAATCTACAAGTTCCCACCCCTGGTTTCATAATTTTCAGATCCCCATCTTTAAATTAGCAAAAAATCATTTAATATAATGTATGTTTACTCTAAGAAATGAGAAAATAACATATAATAATTCTATTATTAACCTATAGCATCCATCTCGCAAAGCCTCAACACCACCAGTATCAATTATTTGGACAAACAAAAATACCAAGAAACCTAAATCATAAAGTTTTATTTATCTCCTGCCACGAATTATCTCATCATTAGTAAACATGAAAGGAATCTGGCTCTCTTCTTCATCTTCTTCATCATCCAGGGCGGGCCGCGAAAGGTCATGGAGGGGATCCATGCTCTGAGAAGATGGCACTGACATTGCAGTCTCAGCCACAAGGTCGAAGTTGGAGGCGAAGTTGCTCATATTGATGAAGTTCGTAGAGACTGAGGAGCTGTTTGAGTAGGCGGGCTGCATCACCCCCACATGCTGCTGCGGCTGCGGCTGCGGCTGCTGGTGGTGGTGGGGGGAATTTTGTAGGGCATTCGCCATGGTGAAACGGCTGTTTAGCAGTTGACCTTGCACCATTGCTAGCTCAGCCTGCAGAGATCCCACCTGCAAATCATTAAATATATTAGCATTAAAAAATGATCAATTAAGTTAATTATTATAAAGATTTATAGATAGTTTTAATAGCCGATTTTTATTAAGTTACCATCCATGAGATGAAGAAAATCGAATTTTCATATATGTAGTATAATGCATTAAATGAATATTGAAAAATATAACTTAATTTATGGTTAAAAAATATTGCCTGTTGTTGTAAGGCAAGTATGGTGGAGACACAGCCGTAAACAGGATCAGAGAGGCGTGCCTGAGCCTCATAAGATATAGTAACTACAGCATCGTGGCGGCGGTTCACCGGAATGTGTAACAAGAGCTTGGACACATTACTAGCACCAAACACTTTGTGCACTGCGGCAAACCGGGCAGCTCCTTGGTCAGTGCCAAAGTAGGGTGCAAAAATACAGCCACTAACACATTTTCTCCTCAGGAATTTGCATGCACCACATGGTGCTGAAGGTACTGGTGGTGGTGATGATGATGATGATAGTGATGGCGAAGAGACTGTCCCGGGTAATGTAACAGATGAGGAACGCTTACTGGAGCCTCGACGTCGGGATTCGGAATCGGCCATTTGGGCGGAAAGGAGAGGGCAAAACAGAAAGGTGGTGGAGTTGGTGGTTATATGTGAAAAATTAAGGAAAGGAAGCACGTTAGTCTCGTGATAAGGTAGCAAAATGAATGTGGGAAGCTTCTTTGTTTTCTTTCCAGGAGAAACAAGTATTATTGTATTATGTATATACACATGTACAGAAATGGTATTTTATAAATTGGAGCATAATTATTCATGTGACACTTTATATATGTAATTAAGGTTTAGACATTCTGTCCATACTATCAAATATGTAAAGTTAAATATTTTTGTTTTAATTTAAAAGCATAATTTAGGGTGTAAATACATAATGGTTTGGTTGGTGAGAGACGGAGGGAAATGGGAAGAGTCTGTGAAGGCACGTGGAAAGGAAGTGTTGGTGGGTTTAATTAAATAATTAGGTTAATTAAGAGAAAGTAAATATAATAATGTCAAAGTTGTTGAACGAAGAAGTGTGGGTTGTGTTGATGAGAACTGAGAAGGCACAAGATTTGTGCTGCCCGTGGCGTGTGGGATGCTAACCAAAAACCAGACGTGCATATTTCTCATCCTAATATTTAACCAATTACACAATCTATATGTCTTTATTCTCTTGAGATTATGTTATATGATGCAATGTCTTTTTGTCACTTTTTTTTTTTTTTTTTTTTTTTTTTTTTTTTTATAGAGTGTCCAGATCGGTTTGCGTATTCTTCAATTAATCTTGCAATGCCCTAAAATTGACAGTCAATTAAATCTCTTTAACAACCCAGGTGAATCTTAATGACCGAAAATATCCAAATCGATTTACGCACACTTCAACTAATCTCCCAATGCCTTAAAATTGATAATTGAATAAATCTTTTTAACAACTCATGTGAATCAAACTTAAAACCTCTTGAATAATATATCTAAAAGTCTTAGTTAACTGTTGAACTACCTATTAATGGTTAGTCACATATTTATTAACCCTAGTGAAGAAATGAAATGAGGGTGTTCGCTAATATTATCAATGTGATGAAGATTTATTCCTCTTTTTTCAAAAAAAGAAAAATAGTAATAATAATCAACAGAGAATCATGTTAAAGGCAATTGAAGTTTGGCACTAGAAAAGTTGACCAAATCTGGTAATTGCAGTTAAATTCAATTCAAAATGACTAAAAAATAAAGCTAATGCTGTAATCGACTAGCGGTTTCATTCTGCAATTAAAAAGCAAGGCAAACTGCAATGCTCTCTCAGTCCACTCTTAATTTGCAACATGATCAAGTATGTTCGGATGGTAAAATCCCAAAACAACAAGAGCTGCCGCAGAAACATGGTAAGCCCTCGGACCTGACCCTGATTTCTCCATAGCTAAAGGTGAGCTCTTCACCTTCTTTTATGTCTTTGGAGGAGAAGAAACAAAGACGAGGTAGGAAAGATCCCGAGCTTCTCACCAGTATTGTTGACAGATTACCACCATCACAAGAATGGTTGATGAATCGTGCAACGTTTCCGACTCTTGTGGCATCAATATTCATCCTCAAACATGCCTTTCCAGATGGAAGATGCTCCCTGACAACTAAGAGAGCAGAAGATATTCCATAACATAATGCACGTTCATCATAGATTTTTTGCTGTCTTCTTGCTTCTTTGGTTGTCAACAGTTCACCTATACAAGTAACCATCATGACAAGATTCAAAAGCAATTCATAAAAGCAAATAATATAAAATGTTGCACAGGCTGAAGAAACTATCGAAACAATCAATTATGACCGAAATGCTATACAAAAATAAAGCATTTGGGAAGAATGTGTTGCAAGGTCATAAAAAGCTGGCTTGAGTAATACCAGACTACCAGTTCTTGCAAAGTATGAAGAGGAAGTACAAACCCAAGAAACTTAAGTTGGTTACTTTCTCTAGCTAATCTTAGTCAAGAAAGCGTCCATAATCTTAGACAGATTTTAATCTGATAAAGTGAATATTAAGGAATTCATCTACAGTCTCTGAACATAAATATTGGCAGGGTAAACAACTCTCTAATTAATAATAAACCACTCTCTAATTAATAATAAACCTTGATTGGGCAAAGCTCATCAACATGTGCAAAATATAATTCTAATTTATGACCTGAAAGGAAGTGGTATGCGAATAAGCTGACAGGAGGCAGTCAAGCCATATCGGCATAACAGCAGCTTATAGGAAAAATAAAAACGATATATAGTAACAACTACATAAGAAGTTAACACAAATAATAAAGGAATGTCAGGACTATGCGCTTACTTTTGTGCAAGAGAAGAGAGACGGTATGGCTACTACAGCAATCCATAAACATTCCAGTAATAAAATGAAAACCAAATTTTTTTGTTTTTTTTTTTGTTTTTTGGTAAGTAATAAAATGAAACCAATTGTCAACACTGATGTGAAGAAACACCTAGCCTTGGTTCTAACAAGAAATGAAAAGCTAAACAGAACCTACAGTTCCTTTGTAAAGATGTTGATTTCACTGTTTCCTTAACCCTAACCCTTATATTGAGAGTAACTGCAACAAAAACAGCTTACCCCAGTCCAGCCATACCAATTGAGACAAGAGGAGTGCTAGCGTCAATCATGAGTGTGATAGTCACTGGCCCTCCTTTTGACACGTATTTCATGGTACAAAAATAATATATATTAAATTGAACATTAGACTTGTGTCAAGAGGAGGACCAACAACTGTTGCACTTGTGACTAATGCTAGCACCACTCTTGAGAAGCAGCTTATGTGTTTGCCATAATGGCTCCAAGAGCCCTGTTTTTGCAGTTCTACAATTCTTCTAAAATCCAAGAAGTACAGGATTTTGCTATAAAGGGTCAAACAAGCCCCTAGCAAAAAAAACCACTACTTACAAGCTTCAAAAAAAAAAAAAATTGAAGATTCCCTGGAAGAGGAACAAAAAGCACAGGTCCTGCAGGATAACAAGACTCAATTTTACTCCACTATTCAAATTCTCATGAGCAGTAACCAACTTCGTATGCCAACAATAAGTAGCTGGAGAACCAGAGAAACAATAAGTAGTGGCGAATGTAGACACAAAAAAGTTGTCAATTGTGCATGCGTTTATTTGCAAAATATGCAGATTATGTTAAAGGGAATGCAGTAAGAGAGAATGAGAGAACATCAAGACCATTGAAGGTGTGCCAGCTAAACCACTTTTATGCTCAAGTCAAGTCTTTAGTAGCTATGGCTTTTTTAAAGAAAAAGAATTACTTTTAAGGTAGTTTTCATGCTAAAAGCTTAAATCATCAAAAAATTGACTTGGACTTCCACGTGGTTAAGCCAGTACACTACAAGCGCACTTGAAGTTCTATCCTCTGTTTCTTTTCAGTATGTTGACAAACTTTGTTCCCTTCAATCAAATCTTGACATTATCTAGCCGTAAAAACACAACCCAATTGACTAATTTCTATATCAGCAGTAAAAGAACAGAAAATTGTTGGATGGTGAAACCCTATAACTTAATAGTACATAAATGTGCTATGTAGTACTCTCAAATTATCTCAACACAAATAAAATTCAATACTTCTTTCCCCAAACTTCCAAAATATCTTAAGGGGCCTTTAGCAACAAGATCCAACTAGTCCCTTCTCATTCTAAGTCTAACCACATTGATCTTTATTTGGTTTTACATGAAAATTCACAACCTAGGTGATTCACCTGATGACATATAAATGTGTGGACAATTTTTTTTGGGAAAGAACTTAACAAACCAATATGCAACAACAAACTTTTCCTTTTTCATCTAATTAAAAACGGAATTATGCATCATCAACTTAATATAAATACCCAACATGACCAATACCACATACAAGTCAAATAATAATCCACAAGTGGAAAACCAAACTTACATTGAAAATAAGGCACCATGAAAAGCCAAAGGATAGTAGTTTGATTTTAAATCCCAACCATCCAAATAATAAGTTTACAAAGAGGCTTGCTCTTCAATAAAATCTAGAGGTATCATAATATTCTTGGTTTTCTATCATGATAACATCATCATGGATGAATCTCAATTCAGTGTGAAAATAGTTCACCCTCGTACATTTTTTTTTTTTTTTTTTTTTTTTTTTTTTTTTTTTTTTGGTGTGTGTGTGTGTGTGTGTGTGTGGTGAACTTGCTTGAGTTTTTTATCAATTAAAGTCAACCACATGTAGCAGAACTCACACAGGTAAGTAACTAAGAAAATAGAGCATGTATATCACCATCTTGCATTATGCTGTTATTTGCACCACACAATTAAATAGGACAAAAAAATAAAAAAAATAAACAAACAACAGCAATTGTGTGTTGCACAAGTGATAAAAGAAAGAAAAGGACTGTGTGGAATAGAGGCAGAACCAAGAGAGAAGGAAGAAGAGATGAGTTTTTTCCAACTTCAACTGGACTTTGATATAGCCACTTCATGTTGCTAGTTACTTTATCCATTTGGCAAACATTAAAACCTAACTCTTCTTGCATTGTGTCAAAAATCAATTAATTGATAATATCTTCTTCTGTTTAATTTCATCTTTAATCCTACCGAATTCTAATACAACACATGTACCAGTGTAAACAATAACTTCATAAATGGCTCACAACATAATGCTATATTCAAAGTCACCCACAAGCATTAGGCAATAGAAACTCTATGATTCATGATGGCACAATTTTATAATCCAAAATCAGAAATATCAACCACCAGAAAAAAATAAAAAAACTATAAATTTTGCAAGATAATGCAAAAACTCTCATTTTTGGTACCTGCATACTCGCAAACGAATTGGCCTCGAGGTACGAACTGATCAGCAAACAAGCCCCACCCTTTTTTCAAAACCCTAACTATCTTCAACCGGAACCCTATTCCTCTCTGGCTCAACCGATTCTCACACTCCAACCCGCACTCGCAACTCGGTCCACACTCACTTACTATCCCCATATCCTCCACTCCCGAGAAACAAGGACACCCAAACACTCCATTATCATCTCCCACCTCCAAACACTTCTCACACTCGCACCCACAATCATTCTCACCCAACTCAATCCCTAAATCAAGACAATCTCCACTCAGTTTCTCACATCTCAGCCCGAGCCGACTCAGTCCTGCAGAACAATCGGCCGGATCTCCGACCGAACTCGGACCGAGTTTACTCAGTGAACCGGGTCTAGGTTTGGTATAAAAAGTGGACCCCCAAAACTGGCGTTGCGGAGATTGGGAGGGAGAAGAAGAGAGGATTTGTGACGGGGTGTAAAGGAAGTGGACGTAGGGGGTTTTATCGAGAGTGTTGTGGAATGGGACGGGAAGGTTCTCGAATGATCTGGAAGCGTCGAGAGAGCGGGATCCAGCGACGTTTTTGGAGAAATGAGAGAGGGTTTTGCATGTGAGGGATGTATGGGCCAGTTCGGAGGGGGTAAGCCATGGAAGGATTAGGTGAGCACATTGAATTAATCCGCTCTCTTCATTGAGAGTTTTCTGATTGCAGTTTCTTGGGCCCGGTGAGTCGATGAATGACATTTAAGTGGTTCCGAGTTGTCTTCGTTCTGGCTTTTGCTTAATGATGTTAGACGAAACGGCGTCGGTTTATTACCTCAACTAAGAAAATCATTTGCCCCTGCAGTTTCCGAAAGTCAACATCGGGTAACTATTGACTTTTTTAATCCACTGACCCCCCAAAGTTTAAAAAGATAATTACGTCCCCTAAAACCTTAACAGCGTTTAAGATCAATTAAATAAATTAGGGTAAAATCGTCTTTTCATTTCTCCTCTTTCCCTTTTTTTTATCTCGCTCTTTTTTGTTTTCCTCTTGCTTTTATTAATCTGAAATTAAGAAGTCATTATAATCAACTAGAAAGGAGGAAACATGTGTATGAAAAACCTAGAATTTTCCGAGTTTTTTGGTTGGAATGGAGCAAGGAAGAGCGGGGAGTGGAAGTTTGTCGCCAAGAGAACTAGGAAGCGGCTAGTTGTGCAAACGCACACGAGGCAGCAATTGCTATTGTAATGGTGTACAACTAGGGATGTATACGAACCGAGCCGAGCTGAGTATCTTGATACTCGAGCTCGGCTCATGATAAATAGTATCAAACTCGAGCTCAATCGAGCTTTAGTATTCATGTTCGAGCTTGAGCTCGGTACTATGAAAGTGTACTCAAGCTCTAGCTCCTCGAGCTCAATACTAAAATATTATATTTTCTCTCTCCCCTTATTTTCTCTTTCGTCCTTTCACATGTTATCACCTCATTTTTTTTTATTTTCTCTTTCTCCCCTCATTTTCTCTTTCTTCTTTTCACCTATCACCTCATTTTGTCACCTCATCTTTTTTTTTCTCTCCTTCTCCCCATCCTCTTCTCTTTCTGCCTTATTCCCTTCTCTTTTCTTACTTCTTTAAATCTTCTCCTTCGTCTTTTTTTCTTTTCTTTCTCCCCATTCTCTTCTCTTTCTTCTTTACTTCTTCCATATTCTCTTCCCTATTCTCACCTCCTCTTCTCTTTCCTCTTCTGCTCCTTCAGATTTTCTCCTTCATTATTTTCGTCACATTTAAGCTTGAATGGAACCGAGGATGAATGAAGTTGGATTTTTGAAACCGAAAGAAAAAATCCCAAATGGGTTTTGAGTTTTTGTTTGAGCTTTGAAATGGGTTTATTGTTTTTGTCTGGGAATGGGTATGGGTGTTGTTGTTAATGTTGAAACTTAAAAATAAAACTTTAAAATCTTACAAATTGGCCCCCAAGCCGTTTAAGCTCGCGAGCTCGACGAGCCGAGCTCAACTCGGATCGAACTGGCTTGTTACTGTTCACGAGCTGCTCGAGCTCGAGCTCGACTCGACTGATTTTGAGTCTAACCAAGCTTAGATGAGCCGAGCGAGTAGCTCGAGCTACTCGACTCGTGTCTCATCCCGTGTACAACTGCTACAATAGTAGATCCAAAAAAAAAAAAAAAAAATGTTAGGGAGAAGAAAGTGGAAGTGATGGGGAAAAAAAAAAAAAAAAGAGAGAAATGAATAGACATTTACCTGTGTATTTAACTAAGCTTGGATGGTGTTACAGTTTTAGGGAGAGGTTGTTATTTTTTAAGACTTTGGGGGTAAGTTACTAAAGGTTGATAGTTAGTTAGCAAAAAATTGAGACTTGATAAGTTAGAGGGCACGGCAAACGGTTTTCTTTATTTAATTATTTACTATTTTAGAATAATTAAAATTAATATTTTTCAAAAGTTATTTTGAATAATGAACAAATATCATATATGAGAAAGTTTGATATTTAAAATTAATTGAAAAAATTCACAAACTACTCTAATAATTTTGAAAACAAGAGGCAATTTACAATTGTATCAAAAATAATTTCCAATTTGTATTAAGAATTCTCTATGGTGAAAAACCTAGCCCATTAGACTTGTAAAGTGTTCAATGAATCCCAAAGTTAGTTGAAATAACCACAAACTGATCCAAACACTCCGGTTACCAAAAATACACAAAACAAAAAAAAAAAAACAAAAAAATTTAGAGTTTTCTTTACTCGGCATTTTACTTCAACAATGTTAAGGAAATGGCATCCTACTTTTTGGGTTTATAAAATTTTTTATATTTATTTCCTCAATTTAATTACTTAGTTTAATTAATTAATTAAACTTATTTTACAATATGCACATTAATAAATGTGTTCAATCAAATTATCCAATAATTTTAATTATGTTATTTGTCTATATATAGTTCATATCAATAATTTTTTCCCCTTTTCGAATTTGTACCAACAAAATGCATCCAAAATCTTTTTTAGGCTGTGAAAATATATTTCAATAAACTAAATGTAGGCATATTAAGATTTCAAGCACAAAAAGATGTATATAAATGCTTATTAAAATTAAATTCTTGATTGAGATACAACCTAGAAGCTAAATATATGAAAAATGTAAGAAATTAATTACAGATTGAAAACAACTCATTTGGCTACACTTTTTTTATGTCAAAAATTGCCTTTATGTATACTCAAATCAAAATGTGGTTACCAGACCTATACCTATTTCTTCTGCAAGTTCATCCCATACTGGAAGGAGGGTTAACAATACAAGGAAAATGGCTGCTGTAACAAATGCTTTCCTCCATGTTCCAACCTCTGTCACATCGTTTAAGCATGGTTTTTCTGGAGTCCTCTGAACATATATTTTCCGAGCAGAAATGAGACGGGGTTTTAAAGCTTGAGAATCGGTATAGTAATTATGGTTACTAAAAGTCTTATTATCTGCATACCTGGCATATTAACACATATAGGCCCCAAGGAAGAGATAAAGGTCCACCGAGCTGAAAGGGGGCAAATATAGCACATTTCAGTTGAATATAACTATGACATTGACTAACATTCCCTTAGATTAGTACTCTGAGTGAAAATCAAATATAAGATCAACATGGATGCAGCATTTTTATTTATTTATTGTGGGATGCCCAGCGATCCATCAAAACTGGGGATCAATATTGCACCTTATAACCTTAATAATGAAGAAATTTGTCGACTATAAATATCCTAAATAGGCGACCATAAAAGGAGTTGAAACATGACCTCTTGGTATAAACCACATGCCTTAACAACCGAAATCAACTGTCGAGGTTGATGGAGCAATGTGAAGCTGTACTGACAATAGAATAATTAAAGAAAGAATGCATACCACTCCCAATCCTAGCAATGTGTAAGTTGTCAAGCCAAATCCAACCAGTGCATTTCTTCCAAAAGCTCCCTGTAAAAACATGTAATTAAATCTCTGGAAATGATTAGATTGTGTTCAAGCTCCATAATACCCTTCGGTTGATGCTCAAGCTTTAATAATGCAGATGGTCCTAGTTCAAACAGAAGAAGAGTACCTGCACAGCTCTTCCACCATCAAGGCAACCCACTGGAAGCATATTGAATGCTGATGTGGTTAAGCCACACCTGTGAAAAAATTGTATTGTAAGTATATTACACGCTATAAAAGGGAAATAAGAGAGTCCAGAAATTGTAGACTACCAGCCAGCAATCACCAAAGGATGAATTGTAACTGTCGATGCGTGCATTGCTCTGCAAGTTAATATTGACAATGTGTCAATCCAAAATATTCATGATGAGAGCAAGACTTCAGCAGCTCACATAAAACATCTGCTAGATTAATCCAAACAAGAAACATAGTATCGCATCCATGAATTTAAGCTTAGTCACATGCCAATACAGTTTTAGTTGAATTAAAGCCATGAAAGCAAAGAAAGGACATACGCATAACCAAGAGTAGCTCTACTGATGAGACCAAGGAGCAAAGATCCTTGAAACAGCGAGCTAGGAACCTGCACCAAGTCTCCCGCAGCATCCGGATTTGATGACAGCAAAAGGCCAACAGCAAACATTGAAAAAGACAATGCAGCACCAGATAATGGACCCGCAAGTGATACGTCAACTTTCGTACTACGATCAGGAAGAATGGATTTGAACTACAAATATTAGCAATTGATAAGCTGCAATTCTCCAATTTATTATCACAATATAGACTCTAAACAATAATTATATAAACTTTTCAGTTTCACCAAATATATTGACTGATCTTCCTCACTTTTTGTATCATTAAGAGTAAAATAACAAGGTAAAGTTAGATCTAGGCTGTATAGATAACTTCAGTACCTATTGGTGCAGAGATAGCATAAAATAAATCATATGAACAAATGCTCCAGCATCAACAAGAACATGAAAACATCTAGGGTTTACAAAGCATAAAACAAGAGAAGTGATATCAGGAAACAAATGTGAGAGTGGAAAAAAAAAAAATTTAAGGAAAGAAAAAGAAATATTTTTAGTACAAAAGAATTATTAATTGTCTTAGTCAAATAATCAAGGTCCATATGCATACAAGATCTAAGGAGACACCTCACAAGATTCTGAGACTTCAAATCAATCAACTGACCATATATTGGAGCCAATATACCATAAAATATGATGCAAAACTTTATTTAGACACAGCCTGACAAAATGACAATTTCTTCAAGTGGAAGCTGCAGGAGTAAATAGAGGTGAACTCCGAATGCTCTACTAAAGTGAAAAAGCCACAACTAATAGGACTAACATTTTGGACTATTTTCAAGTACATAATTTCTGAACAAAGTTTCTTAACTCCATGGTCAACATAGAATGTTGTCCTCTTTCAGGTACTTACCCAATCGGCCAATCATAGCTCAAAAATGAGTTTACTGTGACTTGATTATACAACTCATAAATCCATACATTTTAGATTTTCAGTCAGATGGCTTAGACTTCACCATGGATAACATATGGGTATGTCCTATTATTTGCATTCATCCAACAAGCAAATCTTGGTACATGGGCACCTAGTTAACACTAAGTAGACATACATTCCACTTGAAAGTAGATATTACAATTTACCTAGTTGTTTCAGAGTCAGAAGTTGCCTTAACAATTCAATAGACTTACCTGAGTGATTGCACCAAAGCTGCCAAGAGTGATGTTTGGAATGAAATACGGAATGCTCAGTTTTACTTTCTTCGGAAAAGCAGCCAAAAAGTGGCCCACTTCCTGCAAACAACCGTTTCTATCATGTAACATATAAACCATAGTATAAGAATTAACTACACACATATGTTTCTTTAAGGAAAAAAATGAATTTATGGGACACATGTGACTAACTTTGATTATGTTACTTGGACAGGAGACACTAATATATGAATAGATTAAAACAAATTAAGCAATTAATAAGAAAACCTGTCACTGTTTGATATTCAAACTCACTAAGAATATGTATGTTGCGATATCTTGCTGAAAATGTGAAGTTTTTGGTGAGACACTAAAGAAGGAAAAGAAACATATGACATGGTACTGTAATCAGCCAAAAGAAATTAAGTTTTGTGGATCAGCCAACAATAACGAGAGAAGAAAATTTCCACAATGTGTTTTAGGTTTAGAAGAGTCAAAGGCAATATCACTGTCCCGCATGATACTCTACCAAATATAAATCTATATATCACATATGTATAATCAACAACTATATACACAAACAATTAAAATAGAATATTAAACTTGATTCCTCAAAATCTGCTGTCAGCAATGATATGGTTTTGGAATTGAATGTAAAACATTTTAATAAGTCAATCAAAGACTTAGCATAACACACTAAAATTGGATAGCATTATGAATACATGAGAAACCTAATGATTTATTGGAGAACGAGACTCCAACATAATTGAAGAAGGAATTTTGAAAAAAAAAATGACTTCTTGTTACGTCAAGTAACAAAAAAGATTCTACAAAATCCATATTATGTCCCTTTTGTTTAACTATCAACTTAGGCATTCACATGACCCCTTTCTCTCGATACACTAGTAATAATAAAAATAAACTATCATGGTGGATACGTGTAACATGAGTTGCATGCACTTCATATTTGAAGGAAAGAAAAGAAAATAGGAGCATAAAGATCTGGCATACAGCCCACCACTGATTGAGTCATAGGCAACCAAAATATGTCATGCATTCATTCAACCAAAACTAAAATAAAAAAAATAAAAATAAAATGTTGCTTACATGAAATAGCAAAACCCCCAAGACACCATACGCTAGGGGCAAAGCAGTCTCTACAAAAGGGTATAGAAGCTCCATATCAGGTGGATCAACGGCATTTGGATCCGTGAAGTATTTTACTACCTCCGGAGGAAGTCTATTAATCTGTTAACAAATTGTATCCAATTAATACTATACATTTTTAAATGACAAAGAAACTAGATGACCTCCAGAAAGATAAAGGAAATAGAATTATGTAGAAACATCTACAATTAGTGCCATTGAAGTTGTCAAAATGAGCTAGCAACTTGCTAACCTGAGATGCAATTCCTAACTCCACAGAAGAACCAATGGTCAAAAGGAATAACAAGAAAGCAATCACATATTGCCAAAGTGTTGTTGGCCCTGGTTCAGAGACCTCTTTCCGCAGCAAGCCAAAGCTAACACGAGGTCCACCACGTGGATCTGGTCCTTCAGAATTGGGTTCCTCCACCATAAACAGGTTGTATTTATCACCTGTAACCTCAGCCAGCTGTCTCTGAAGTTTGGCAAATACATCTTCTCTATTACCCCTTAAATTTCCAAGAAAAAGAATGCCCTCCCCAAGATCTCCGAATGGTTCTTCTTTGGTTACCCAGAATGTTGAATAACCAAAAAGCTTATCCCTTATTAGCTTTACATCTGCTGGGTCTACCTTTTCAGGTCCCAGAAGCTCCATCAGCTTGAAAGAATCAACTTGGAAATTATTATAGGCTGGTCCAATTGGAGATATAGTTGGTGGCTGATGAAGGAAAATATTGATATGTTACTATCAGAATCGTCAGCTTAGCATATTACACAAACACAAACACCCATTCATCCCATTTTCAGTCTTATTTTCACAAATTATCTCTCTTTGCCCTTGTCATAATAATATATATTTCAGTTTTCTACATACAACAAAAAAAAAAAAAAAAAAAAAAAAAAAAAGTGAGCCAACAATATTCATTGATGGAAAGTAACCACATGCAAGATAAATTGAAAAAGAAATATAGATTATGGATCAGTTTTAATAACACTATTTCCGAACAGAAATCAAGAACTTAAAGGACATCCAAGTGAAAGATGAGTACATTCTCTCCAAAATTTTGGGTGGAAATGCCCTAAGCTCGATTGAGGAAATGTACAACGTAACTGAGCCGTATACTTAGTTCACAAAGATACAAACATGAACCATCTTACTGGGCAGACTTCAAAAAGTCGTTGACCATACAACAGCATTGTACACGTACACTTCCAGTCTAAAACATCATAAGTCACTGGCTTCTAGTAGTTCTATCAGTACATAACACAACCAATAGCGGAGTTTCTTTTAAGACTTCCAATTTTCTTTTCCACTTGGCAACAATGTGATAAAATTTTCAGGCTGAAATGTCTAAAGTTTGACAAGGAAATGTGAACTAGTCTACTTCGCTTACTAACATAAACGTGCTTAGTCTTATCATGCACCTCAGTATGGTTATAATATCAATATAAAGAAATGAGTTTAATGGAGAATTGAAACTCTGCACACTTCAAAACTACTAATTCATTGTACATAGACCTCTAATTTGGAATGCTCACTCTCCATTAAGAAAATTCACTTTTAAATAAGACAAATTATATCATTTTTAGAACAATCCAACTTCCATAATTCTAAACTTCTCTTATCAGTCACAAACTACTTCCATAACACCATTAACTACTTCCATAACACCATTAAAACAGCTATACATTTCTCCAAATGCCAACTAAACAATGCCTTAACAACTTACAATCAAAGTCATCATTAAGAAAAGCTAAACCAACAAAAAAAGGAAGACAAAAACAAATTACCCTCGAAGAAACAGAGGTGGGTGTGTTTTCTGAACCAAATTCATCACTCTTTTTCTCCTCTGCTTCGTCAGGCGTCGCCGTTTTAACACCAGAATCATTGGACAAATTATCCTCACGCTTCTCTACATCGTTATTATGGGAACAAAAAAACCTAAACCTAAAAAATTTTCGAGAATTCAGAGTCTTATAAGAAAGTCGTCTGGTGGGAAAAGAATGAGAAGAAGAAGAAGAAGAGTTTTTGAGGTTGAAGAGGTGAAGTGTGTGAGTGTTACGAGGAAGTGAATGAAGAGTGAAAGAGGAGGTGGCAAGAGTCCCCATCCAATCAGAAAGCGAGAAGGGGTGTGTTTCAAAGGAACATTTGGGGGATGAAATTAGAAACTTTTAGAGTCGGAGGTTGTTTGGCTGAAACTGAAACTCAAACAGCATATCTTCTTCGTTGGTTCCCTGGATCTTTCAAACAAATATCTTTTATTCTTTTCTTTTGTATATTATTTCCTTTTTTTATAACTCAAATTCTGGTATACTCCCAAATCTTGTGCGAGGACACTTTTTTTAAAAATATACAATCAGAGGACACCATTTATAAGAAATTAACTTTTTTAAAGGACATCATCGTCTTTTTATAGGCATATTTGCCCTTGAGTAATGAAGTCATTTTTCTCTTCTTTAAAAAGGGTTTTGGATCGGGGCATATAAGATGATAGGGGTAATCTTCGTTTATTTTGTAAGATTCTAGTGTTTGGTTTCCAAGTAATAAATGATTACGAGAATATTTTATTGCAAAAAGTGTTTATTGTTGTTACCCAGCCTCCCTACATTTGAGAAATTAGCTAAAACATCATAGCCACTAAAAAACTTAAAACTTAACAAAATACCCCCAACCACCCACTACCCCCCAACCACCCAAGACTACTGTCAGCCGTTACTCGCCACTGCCAGCATTAGTTGCAGTAATGGTGCACGACCGGCAAGATCTGGCCGGTCGTGCACCAATAAGGTATTTTTCAGCCAGATCTGACGTTTCTATAGCTGTTTTACGGCCAAAGATGTGGCCGTGAAAAGGCCAGATCTGTGGCCGTTTCAAGGCCACATCTTTGGCTTTGAAATGGCCACAGATATAGCCATGAAATGGCCATGGATTTGTGATCCATGGTCGGAAATGGCTTTGCTGGAGCACGGCTAGCCATATACAGCCAGTCGTGCGTCATTCCATCGACTGCCGGTGGTGATGGCTGGCTGCTGGCAGTGGCTTAGGGTGGGTGGGGGTGATTTTGCTACAAATTAAAGCTTTATATGGCTGAGGTATTTTAGCGAAATTTCAAATGTTGGTTAAAAGAAATGATTCAAAAAATAATAATAAAAAATACTATTATATTAATATTTAAAAAGGAGGGCAATTTAGTAATTTATATAACATACCCACCAATTATCCTTCCAACCAAACATATTATTCACCAATTTATTTGAACCAACTAAACACATTTTCTAAACATTCTCAATAATCTTCAAGGTGATTTATCTTTCTGTTAATATAATATCTCCTTATAATAAAACATTATATGATCCAAACGCCCATTAAATGGACTTTCTTTTGCCTTGTATGGGCTAGTTGATGCACTTTGGGCCTGAGCCCATTTTATTTAGCCCAACTCTCCGACAATTTTTTGAAACTGTATTTATCTTTTTCCATTGCATTTGTAAATTTTAGTTTTTGTTTAAATAACATAGCCATCAAATGTATGTCACATTTGATTAATTTTCTAGTTTCTTAAAAGATTTTCCTTTGACATAAAGGATGAAAAACACATGGAGCAATATTTTTTTTTCATTTCTTTCCCAGCCAATAAATGGGGTGAAATCAGTCCAACCCAAATGTCAATAAGGTTGAGTGAGCCCAAAATGTTCGTCTCGTTCAATAATAAAGGAAACAGGTAAAGATTGGTTCACAATCCTATCTTACAAACTTTCTCTCACGACCCTAACGCGACAACTCGCAATTGGTTAACTCGCAAATTGACAAACGGGACCCATAGCTAGCAGACGAGATCCATTTGCGAGCTGAAACATCACGTCGATGTTGTGAGGGAAAATTTGCAATATTGGATTGTAAATGTAGTATTACCTTATTTTTACTTACATGACGAGAAAAGAATAGAGAATGATTGATGTTACACTCACAATTTCTTCTCACAAATTTTCTTTCACAACCTCGATATGGCAGCTCGCAATTGGTCAACCATAATTTATTAGGTGGGACTCAGGTGAGATTCATTATAAGCTGACTAATTACGAACTATCACATCAAGGTTGAAAAAGAAAATTTGTGAAAAGAGGTTGTGGTGTAGCATTTTCATAGAGAATTTACAACTCAAAAAGTTAAAATAAAGTAACTAAAAGAAGATAGTTTAGAATTCCTTTATTCACTGTCACATCATTCACTTTTTAGTTAGGGATTATTCAAAAATTCAATTTATTTTGCTTCTAATTAAACAATTTAATTAAAGTTAATGGATTTTTTTTATTATTATTTCAATGAAATTAATGAGATCCATTTATTATTAAATTTATCTGGTTTATTAATTTTTCATATTTAGAAAATTTGCAGTTGTTACTATGGATTCAATATATGTTCTTCTATCACATTTATTTGATTAATTATTGTAATGTAATAAGTTTTTGAATTTTGAAAAATAGTAATTTTTAAGGCAGAAAGTATATATTGGAAATTATAGAAATCCCCATTGAAACAAATTTATGTATAATGAGGCTTATCTTTAGTTATGTGATGATTTAATTATCAAATATTCATGATCAAACTTTCCACGAACTTTGGTTGAATTATAAGTTACTAATGGAGAGTGAGAATTCCAAATTAGAGGACACTGCTACCTTTAACTTGATTTCCTAAAATTAGGGGTGTGAAAAAAAGTCCGAAAATCGAACCGAACCAAACCGAACCGAAAATTCGATTTTTTTGTAAATCGGTTCGGTTTTCAAAATTTCATAAACCGATTATCTGGTTCGGTTTTTGGTTTATAGATTTTTTCAAACCGGTTAACCAAAACTGGATTTTAAAACCTGTTTTAAAAAAAAAAGTACTATTTTTTCTCCTGTTTAATATTGTTAAGAACATGGGAGAGTGTGCATTTACAAGTCAAACCAAACCCAACCCCTAGATGTCTCTCTCTCTCTCTCATTTCTACATCTCATGCGTGGATGTGTACCTCGTGGTTCATGCTTCTTCATTCTCTCTCCCAATTTACCAGTTAAGTTGTCATCTCCTCTTTCTCTCAAGTATTCAAATTCCATTCTCATACTCTCTCTTTCTCGTGACTGAAACTTGAGTTCTTTGGCATGAAGAGGAAAGAAACAACTTCCTCTTAGTCTTAGTTCTAGAAATTCCTTATCGTCAACGAAACTTTTGAGGTACGTGGCTTCTCCTTCTAATCTCTATTTCTGATTAATTTGTTTTCTTGTGTTATTGTGTCTAGAACTTATTGTTATGAGTTTTTGCAGACCTTCAAGGCGCCATTCCAAGATTAATCATGAGATAATCAAATCTGTTATTGCCTCCGAAAGGAATGCTTTGGATTGAAAGAAGATTATAAATTTTTTATATTTAAAATTCAGTTCAAGTTGGTTAACCAGTTTTTCGAACCGGTTATTCGGTCCGGTTTAAAATCGGTTTAAGCATTGATTCGGTTCGGTTTCGGTTTGGATTTTTGCTTAAACCGATTTTTCGGTTCGGTTCGAAAAATGCCCCAACCGGTTCGGTTAACCGGTTTTTCACAGCCCTACCTAAAATGACTTAAATATCCATATCTATTGCAATTATGATATTCTTTTTCCAAAATAATATATGTATAATTATATAAGTTAAAAAATTAAAGGCAATATATTAAAAAAACTAAAATGAAAAATATAATAAAAAGTATTTGTCAACTTATTTTATTTACAAATCTCATTAAAATGATGCTAACCTTACTCCCTTAATTATGTGGCAGTCACATCATCTACCACGTCACCCAATTGTTACATCTCTTCCCCTAAATTTAAAAAAAAAAAAAAAAAAATAACCCTAAATTTGGAGGGAACCCAAAAAAGAAAAAATGTTGGATTCTCATCCCAAACGAAACATAAACGATGAACGACGGTGGTGAAGACAAGCAGCAGTTAGGTGAGTGGCTGATTTATTTGCACTCATTTCCATTCTCTTGTTCTTTTCTCCCTTTCTTGTTGGTTTCAATGGCCGTTTCAAAGTTTGTGTTAATGTTCAATTTGAGTGAAGGGTAGCTAACGTCAAAGGTTTTGTTTGTGTATTTTAGTAATGGGTTTTGATTACACGCTAACTATTTGTGGTAATGTCTAGCCATCTACAACGATGACCATCGCCGAGCTCGGCGACCTTTTAATCAAGGACTCCCTTTCACTAAAGAGGACAAGCCTGTGGGTGAGGAGCCTTATAAAGGTGTTGCTGCTTCAACCCAAAATGTAACTGTTAGTCTAGTTCGCAAGGTGCATACTTTATGTTTTCTTGCTTTGTTCTCATATTCGTTTTGTTTGAGTCCATGTATGCAAAAATTTCAAAACTTTGATTCTTTCTTTAATTGGGTTGCTTCTGGTTTTTAAATTTTGTTTTAACAGTACTTTTATCTTAGTAAATTGTTTTTCTTTGCAAAAATTTAGATAAATATATTTGAAACCAATATTTGGAATTATTAATCACCACTTCCAATAATTCAACACTGAACTTAGTGAGAAATCACAAATTTAATGTACAAGAAATGAGAAATAGAATAGATTTCAATGGGAAATTTTGTTGATGTATCTTATATCTCGTACACAAATATAAATAAGGAACCGGTATGCCCCTGAATGGATGGGACCAACTCATTCTATTAGTGCTGATTGCTTAGATGTTCCATAAGCTTCAGATGTCTTATTTCTAAAGAGATTATGGCTGATCCTGTTGTTTTGGCTAATGGCCAGGTCAGTTGTTGCTCCAATTGTTAATATCTGGGTATGTTTACTTTTTTATTTTGTTCAACCATGTGTGGGTAGTGGTGATGGGATTGTTAAGTGTTCAATACCTTTGAAAAATTATTCTTCTTTGGAATTTTGTTATATGGGGTTTGGATTTTGCAGAATTGTTGTACTGAATTTGAAACATTTTTCTATGTTAGGTGTCTCAACTTTTTAAGCACTACAGCACTGTAATGTTGTGCAATTTTTACTTTGTGAAATCCGGAAAGTTTTTTTGGATAAGGTAAGTATGTATAAAAGACAAAAAAATACAAATACGAGGGGCATACCCCAAGAGGATGACTGATAACTATCAGTCAAGAACACGTGGGAAAACCCACAAAGTCATGAGCAGCAAAAGAGAGCACGCAGGCTCCCCACAAAGCAAAAGATGCCATAAAAAACCACAAACCGGCATAAGGAGCACGCAGGCTCACCACAAACACAAAGCCACAGACCGGCAAAAAAGAGCACGCAGGCTCACCACAAACACAAAGTCACAAACCGACACAAAAGGGCATGCAGGTCCCTTACAAAGTAGTCAGGAAGATGCCATACACACGAAGCTGAGGGGGATCTCTATCTAGGTGCTAGACCCAAAAGCTTGAGCGAACTAGATCACAAATAGCCAAGACAATATCTCTGGGGAGCTACAATGCTGACGAAACACGCGATTATTCGTTCAAACCAAAGGAAATAAACTGTGGCTGAAAGGACTAACCGGGAAAGAAGGTGACTGAAGTCACCTTTTCGTCGAAGGCAAACTAGCCCACTGAAGCATAGGGAGCCAGGAGAGAGTAGGCCATGTAGAAAGCGTTGGTAGTGACTCCTGCCAAACATAACTGGAAAAATCACATCTGAAAAACAAATGGTGCTGGGTCTTGTAGTGATCTGCACAAAACATCGGGAGGACGTAATGACACCCTGAGAGCTGAGCCGACCATGGTGTGAAGCCGACCAGAGAAGCGAGCCAGAGAATGAAAGAGTGACGTGGAATAGCCCGGGATACCACAGGAGATGATGAATCGAGGCACATCTCGTTTGTCTCGCAACACATTCCAGGCTGAATCAATAGAGAACCGTCCAGATGGATGGCCCTTCCACACATATGGTCAGGCGACTCGCTGAAGGCTGCACTGTAATAGAGTCCCAGATATGCTGAAGGTCGGAACTGCCGAAGGAAAATCCCACAAACCATCCCGAATAATGTCTGAAAACGAGCATCCCACGGCAACCCAGTAGAAGTCAAGGTCCTGAAAGGAAGCAAGTCACACAGAGGACCTGCGGAAGCAGTGATCTCGCCATAACATTGTGTCCCTACCATCTCCATACAAGTACAATAAGACCCGGCACCAAACCCTACTGAGTAAAATCTTCCTCCAAGCCCATGAAGCCCCAGAAGTAACTCGGATATGCCAAAAGGACCGACCACGGAGGAGAACCGAATGGGCCCATGAAGACCCTATAGAAGATCTATCAGTAAGTAGCCTCCAAACATGTTGAGAATAGCGGCCCTGTTCCAATCTGGATCTCTTAATCCCCAGGCCACCCTCCGTCAATGGATAGCAAACAGAAGACCATGCAACCTTAGCCCCAGAATGGGACAGAGAAGTACCTTTCCAAAGAAAGAGGCCAAAATACTCTCAATCCGTCTAACTGTAGCTGCCGGCAAAAGAAACATGGAGGACCAATAAACCTGTATGGAGAAAAGTACCGACTTTATCAACTGTAGTCGGCTGCATAGGTCAAAGATGCCGACGTCCATAGCTAATCGAGAGAGAATGCGCTCCAACAGAGGCCTACAATCAGAGTGTCAAGGCGGGTAGAGATTAGGGAACCCCTAGATATCTTACCGGTAACTGGCCCAACTGGAAACCCATGATAGACTGTAACCCAATCTGTCGCATCTGTAACCCAGAAAGAAACAAATGGCTCTTCTCTGCATAGTCACTAATCCAGAAAACTGAGCAAAATAATCCAAGGCCGATTTGATCAAGCTAACAGAGGAAGCATCTGCTTACAAAACACCATAAATCATCTGCAAAACACAAATGAGTAATAGCTGCCTGCCTACATCTCCAATGGTACTGAAAACCAGGGCTGTGAGAGGTTTCCCGAAAAATACCAGCTAACCCCTCCATAGCAACACAAAAAGGTAAGGAGAAAGAGGGTCCCCCTGCCGCACACACCCGGGAGGACCTAAAAAATCCGTGAAGCTCTCGTTCAGGGCAACAGAGAAATACGGTGTAGAGATACATGTCATGATCCACCTCACCCTACGCTCAGGAAACCCACAGTACGCAATCCAAAAGGATGAACTCCAACTCACAGTATCAAAAGCTTTCCGAATATCAACTTTAAGGGCACATCGAGGTGAAGAACCCCCAAGATGATAATTCCGCCAAAGCTCCTGAGTCAGCAGAATATTATCAGAAATCCTTCGACCCGGGACAAAAGCTGACTGGGAACACCCAATAATATCCGGAAGACAACTTTAAACCGATCACAATCACCTTAGTAATGCACTTGTAAAGTACATACAACAAGATATCGGCCTAAAGTCTGTCATACGACTCGGGCTCTCCACTTAGGAACCAAAGCAATCTGGTGCATTAACACATTGGCATTTCATTAGTAGCAAAAAAATGTCTCACTGCATCCCTGAAATCGTACCAATAATATCCCATGCCCGCTTAAAAAACCAAGAGTGTGAATCCATCCGGGCCAGGGGATTTATCATCCGGGATAGAGAATAAAGCAATCCTAATCTCATCACAGTGATAGGAGCAGTCAATGGAGAAATTATTCAGGAGAAAGCGGCCAGAAAAATACCTGGAAGCGCTCGGCAATCTGAGGGCGACTAGGGGCAGTAAGAAGATCTGAAAAAAACCCACCGCCAAACGCCCTAATCCTGACTGTCAGTAATGTGTACCATGCCATCAGTCAAACGTGGGATGCGGTTCCGAACCTGCCTATGGATCAACGACTTATGAAAGAACTTAGTATTCTGATCCCCTAAGTTCAACCATGAAACGAGACCGCTGCTTAAAGAAAGCCTCCTCATCTCGACAAAGACTGAAATACTGGTTGGCAAGGTTCTCTCTCTAGAGATACACTCAGTAGAAAGGGGTCCCGATCCAAATTTCCCTGGGCTGCTGCCCACGAGCCCGAGCCTCAAGTACCCTGCTGGAGATATGACTGGAAGCCCGAATATGTAAAGCTTTTAGCTTCCGTTTCACTAGCCCCAATTTCTGGTAAGAAGGAAAATAGGATTGCCCACAAGAGGCTCGTCCCAGACTGCCTGAACATATCCCTGAAACTTGCATGATCAGCCCAAAAATTTAGAAATTTAAAAGGGGATGGTACTTGCCACGGCGGGGACAAAACGGACGATAATAGAGCTGTGATCTGAAACATCTCGAGGTCGGAACTCTGAAACTGTGCTTGGTCGATCAAGGAACCAAGAAAGTGATGCAAAGACCAATCGAGCTTTCGTAAAATAAACCCATCGCCCTGTTGACCGTTATGCAAGTATACCGAAGCCCAGTAAAAGGAACCCCAATCAACTCAGCATCATGGATACATTGGCCAAAATCATCCATATACCATACCAATCAGGATCACCACCCACTCTGTCAGAAGCTCCCAAAATGGCATTAAAATCACCAACAAAAGCCAGGGAGCCCCTGAATCAAACTCTGCCGACTGATCCCTAAGGAAATCCCACAGATTGCGGGATCCAGGGTCATTAGAACCATACACAAAAGTAATCCCAAATGAGAACCCCTCAGAAACATGAGTAACCTGCAAGAATCTCTGGAGAGAGCAATGAAGAATATGCACAGAGTAAGAGAAGAGTCCCAACATACCAGAAAGCGGCAAGCAATAGAATCTGTCGCATTCGATAAAAACTGCCACGAAGGACAAACAGATGAGACCACTGACTGTAAATGAGACTGCTCAACCTAGTCTCCAACAAACCAATCAAACCCAAAGAGAGTCAGAAATCCAATTCGCACAGGCGTTGTCGAGAGAGTTAAGGCCTCTAATATTCCAACTCCCTATCATTGGAATTGGGATGAAACAAGCAAAGAATCACTTGAGCCGAAGCCCCCGCTTTCCCCGACCTATCCCCTTTGCCAGGGGTGGCAAGGAAACTGACCAGATAAGGTAGCATCTGGTGTCTGGAGATCGTCACTATGAAAACAAGTGAGGCATACCTGTTGGAAGAGGTGGGATTGCCTACTCCCAGAACTCATAAAGGACTGAGTGTTTCTGTGCAATTTGTAAATCCCATAATACGGTCTTGCTCGTCCTCAATAGGAAAGGGGGAATCAGGTTCTGACCCGATTCAGAACCAGAAAATCACCTCTGCTAGAACGAACATCTGCTGATACGGGACCAATGCCAAAGAAACATCCCCAACTCTAACTGTATTCGAAACTGAAACTGTAGATGGCACTAAAACATCCCTCTCTATCCCCCGGTCTCTCTCCCTGATGGGATCAATAGTGGCTGGCTGGTTCAGAGGCTCACAGTTCTCGGATTGCACTGACTTCCCTGGTGCCTTCTGGAAACTAGTAAACTACCTATTCTACCCTGAGCTGTGGTGGAGTAGGTACTCTGGCTGGTGACAAACATGACCAAAAACACAGCATTTAGGGCACCTCTAGGGGTCCACTCATATTCCACGTAATCTGAATGGCTGCAGATAAACGGCACTGAAATTCAATATGACGTCTCAAGGCTTGTAGCATCTAGCTCAACACATACCGAGCATAATCCAAACGGGTCCGCTCTTGATGTTGTCTTATCACTAGACAACGGTCGACTCCAACATAGAGGAAACCATGCAGAGTCCTTTGTGGGACCACAAAGGATAAGGCAAACCATGCAACGAGCCCATACCGGAACTCAGAGATGCGGCTTTATCAAAAGAAACTGAGCATGCCATTGTTGCAGAAAATACACTTACCCCCAAACATCCACGGCCCTCTCTCAAGGATTGAATGCACCGCATCCTCATCCCTAAATCTGAAAATGTAGAAGCCAGTACCTGTGGACATAACATCTTCCAACCCTGCAGCTTCCCATGCACGGAAAGCAATTGAGCGGACAGCATGAAAAGGCATAGAATATCCCGGGAAATAGCCCACAATACAGCGAAGCCATTCAACATCATTATCATCAATAACATCATCCGGTATATGTTGCTCCAATTCTATTAGTGCAATCTTTTGTTCCAACTCATACACAAAATAGTGCTTAAATTATGTCAAAAAGGAAATCCACAAAGAACTCTTAGAAGTTAGGCCAAAACAACAGGGTCAGCCATAATCTCTCTAGAAATAGGACACCTGAAGACTTCTGGAACATCCAAGCAATCAGCACTAATAGAATGAGTTGGTCCTGTCCATCCAGCGGCATACTAGTTCCTTATTAATATTTGTGTATGATATATAAGATACATCAACAAAATTTCCCATTGAACTCTATCTATTTCTCATTTCTTGTAAATTAGATTTGTGGTTTCTGACTAAGTTTAGTGTTGAATTATTGGAAGTGGTGATTAATTATTCCGAATACAGGTTTCATATATAATTATATGAAACTAAGATAAAGTATTGTTAAAACAAAATTTAGAAACCGGAAACAACCCAATTAAAGAAAGAATCAAAGTTTTGAAATTTGTGCATACATGGACTCAAACAAAACGAATATGAGAACAAAGCAAGAAAACATAAAGTGTGCACCTTGCGAATTGGACTAACAGTTAAATTTTTGGTTGAAGCAGCATCACTCTTATGAGGCTCCTCACACACAGGCTTGTACTCTCCAATGAAAGGGAGTGCTTGATTAAAAGGTGGCTGAGCACAGTGGCAGTCTTCATTGCAGATGGCTGGACATTACCACAAACAGTTAGCGTGTAATCAAAACCTATTACTAAAATACACAAACAGAACCTTTGATGTTAGCTACCCTTCACTCAAATTGAACATTAACACAAACTATGAAACAGCCATTGAAACCAACAAGAAAGGAAGAAAAGAACAAGAGAATGGAAATGAGTGCAAATAAATCAGCCACTCACCTAATCGCTACTGGTCTTCACCACCATCGTTCACCATCTGTGTTTTGTCTATGATGAGAATCCAACATTTCTTCTTTATTTTTGGATTCGTGATGGTGGCTGAGATTGGAAGGTTAAGGCTTATGGTTTTTCAAAATTGAGATTCTGGTTAATCTAATTTAGGGGAAACATAAAATGATTTGTTTTCTTTTTTGGGTTCCCTCCAAATTTTGAAATTTAGGGTTATTTTTTTTTTTTTTCAATTTTAAGGAGAGAGACATGGCAGTTGGGTGACGTGATAGATGATGTGGCATCTATCACATTGACTGCCACATAAGGGAGTAAGAGAAAGGAGTAAAACTAGCATTATTGTTTTATAAAATTACATTACCTTTAATAAAGTTAAAGTTAATTGTATTTTATTGCTAAGTGTTCTCTAGTTGTCAGTTTCATGCCACATAAGGGAGTAAGGGAAACGAGTAAGGTTAGGATTATTGTTTTATAAAATTACATTACCTTTAATAAAGTTAAAGTTAATTGTATTTTATTGCTAAGTGTTCTCTAGTTGTCAGTTTCATGCCACATAAGGAAGTAAGAGAAACGAGTAAGGCTAATATTATTGTTTTATAAAATTACATGACCTTTAATAAAGTTAAAGTTAAAGTTAATTGTGTTTATTGCTAAGTGTCCTCTAGTTGTCAGTTTCATAAAAAATAATGTGTCCTCGGTATTAGTCTCTTAAAATAGTGTCCTCTAATTATGTCTTTATAAGACAAAAAAAATGTCGTCTAAACAATAATACCCCTTTTAGCTATAGTGACATATTAGTGAAAAAACTTTTATATTTATAAATGATTTATTATTTTATAGTGATATGATATAACTTACAGTATCATGAGAAAGAAACATTATTAGATGTACATTAGCATTATTTTTCTAATAAAAGATTATAAATATATCCATCTAATTTGAAAAATATAAAAATATGAAACTAATGAAATGTGAATGTCATGATTGTGGCTAATTACTTAGATTACGCCAATCACCCGAAATCACTCAATCAATCAATTCTTTGATTGAGTGTAATTACATTATTTTGTTTCCTTATTGTATAGCAAAACTTTCGTATAAATCGGTGATGTATTCACAATTCAAAATAATTCAATATGATACAAATGAATTCGTCTAAAGATATCTCTCGGGCATACTCCGACCTTTTAGTTACTCTATTGTCCTCTCAAAGATATCTTTCGGGCATACTCTAGTTTTCTTCAAATTGCCTCTCTTGCCCTCTCTTTTCTAACATGGTATCAGAGCTTCCAAGTTGAATCAGCTTCCGCTCAACTAGCCTCTCTTTATAGTACCTGCAATTCAAACAAATACTTAGAAAAATACTCAACTAGCCTCTCTTTTTGTCCTTGCAATTCAAACAGATACTCGATTAGCACAATTCTCATCTAGTCTCTCTTTTTGTCCCTGCAATTCAAACAGATACTCGGTTACCACAATTCTCATCTAGCCTTTCTTTTTGTCCCTGCAATTCAAACAGATACTTGGTTAGATTAATCATAATTTCGCATCTGTAGGTTTAGGATAGTGAGTAGCTGTTTATATGGTTATATGCATGTGTAGGAAAACTCTGTCAACAAGACGATAAATGTCTAAGGAGGCTAGGTTTTAAGTGGGATCGTTTGTGACCCCTCCATTTTCCTGGGAATTTTCCTAGTGCATATTGAATCATTTTCAGCACTCACTATTATCTTGGTGCATAACCAAGCTTCTGCCAATTAGTCCACTTAAGCCTTTAGTTTTGTCTTCACCTGCAAAACACATAGGCATTTGGGAATATTGCCAATGGACAGTGGTCATTGTGCTTCTCCACATGGTTTACCCAAGTATAAATGACAAAGAGTTTCTACTGTTTGGGATTTTCCTCTAGGTTATGGACGGTTTGTCTTGCAGACAAACACTTCCACCAACAACCAAAATCTTTCTGTCAACCCTCTTTCTGGCAACTCTTCACCAACATCTTCCCTAGTGACTCTCATTGTTCCTTCCTTGGAGATTGTCCCTCAACAACGATCCTCCCGTCTCACCCAACTTCCCATTTGAACAACTGACTATGTCTATCCAACCATTCTAACTCCCTCTTTCGGTACTACTTATCTCATATCTAATGGTGGACAATATTTACATCCACTACGCAAGCTTGGAGTTTATGACTTATACAAAATACAATCTTGGGAGGGAGTGATGAAATATGAATGTCATGATTATGGCTAATCACTAAGATTACGCCAATCACCCAAAATCACTCAATCAATCAATTCTTTGAATGAGTGTAATTACATTATTTTGTTTCCTTATTGTATAGCTAAACTTTTGTATAAATAGGTGATGTATTCACAATTCAAAATAATTCAATACAATACAAAATAATTCATATAAAGATATCTCTCGGGCATACTCTGACCTTTCTATTGTCTCTCTTGCCCTCTCAAATATATCTTTCAGTCATACTCCAACTTTCTTCAAATTGAGTCTCTTGCCCTCTCTTTTCTGACAGAAACTATAATATATATATATATATATTTCTTTTACTATTTGATATACAATATATATATATATATATAATTCTTTTACATTTGATATACAATATTATTATTTAAATTTCAAATTAATTAATTTATGTGTATGAATAGTATGGTTCATGGTTGTCAAATCGCGTATCGTATTGTGTATTGAAAACCTAATTTTTCGAATCATGTATCGCGTATCATATTGTATTGTAGGATATGCCTTTTTCAAAAAAAAAAAAATAATAATAATAAAATTTTTCTAAAAATTAATATTATCTCCAAGATTAATTAACGAATTTTGTGATATTATTGGCTTTAAATTATGGTATTATATAATCAAAATTAATCACAAAATTAAGAATCTATATCATTTCCTTTCAATCATTCATATCATTCCTAAGATCAATGTCAATATCTATATCTCCACTAGTGTTATTATTGTCATGCAAAATGGGCAACACATCTTCCTCTCCACTTTCGCCATCTTCATCACGCAAAATGGGCAATACATCTTCCTCTTCAACAACTTTTTCTTTAGCTTTCTTGTTGTTAGCATTCAAGTTCCTTGGTCCTATAAAGAAATCATCAAACCATCAATATACATAATACATTCAATTTTTTATTAAAAGAATTGCTAGATTACTATCAAAGTAAGATATACCTCTAGCTCTTTTATTGCTAGTAGCACCTTCATCTATGTTGAAGCATTCGTGAACATCCATCCATGAATTATCATCCAGCAAGAAGGATCTTCTTTTTCCATAATCCACTCATCATCGGATTCTATGTCCGATAAACATATTGGATTGTATGCCTCTCCTTTCTCCTCCCTAAGATTTTGCCTCATTTCTAATTGAAGGTTATATTTAACAAAGATAAGAGCATTCAATCTTTGTTGCTCCAAACGATTCCTTCTTTTAGAATGTACATGTTCAAACGTGCTCCAATTTCTTTCACAACCTATGGCACTACATGTAAGGCTTAAGACTTTTATGGCAAGTGTTTGCAACTCTTTGCACTCTTCTCTATAGCCGTCCCACCATAAAGCTATTTAAAAATAAAAAAGTAACAAATACATTACTAAGTCATAACAAAAAAAAAAAAAAAAAAAAAAAAAAAGTAACAAACATAGAAGTAAACATACCCGTTTGTTTTTTGTCTCTTGTTATTATGGCCATTTCCATTCCAAGTAATCCTACTCCTCTTGTAAACTTGTCAAGTTGAGCATCAACTTCAACTCTTGTTTCCACATCCGGATACATCTTCTCAATTACCTTGTACAATTAAATTTTAACTTCTTTGTCCGGATTGAAGTTTGGATCATAATGGTACCTAATATATAAAATCAACATAAATTACATTTCTAAATTCAAATTTTCAAGCAATTTTTATATGGATTAAAAAAAATGATCAACACTTACTCAGGATTAAGGTAGTATGCTACCGCATAAAGTTATAAGGACAACTATTATTCATGCAGAAAATCAGCACAAGAATTCGTAACTGTATCTGACACCTTTAATTGTTTTTTGATTAGCTAGTTTAGGAAACCTGTACAGCTCATACTTTCCTACATTTACACATATGTTGTTATACGTTAGCATAAGTTTAGGAGTAATTTAAGTTTCTCAAATCTGTATTTATACGTCCTCTTCTAATAGAAAAGTGTGTGAATCATTTTCTTCATTCTTGTTCAAACTTCTATATGGTATCAGCTTAAGCCTCAAAAACTCCAACGAGTATTTCCTGTCTTTCTTGCTTTCACCATGGCCACTTTTTCCTCTGATAGTGTTCCAATAGCCATCAATGCCACCCGGCAAATTACTGCACATCTCACACTAACCAATTTCCCTTCATGGCATGCTCAATTCGAGTCTCTCCTTCTCGGCTATAATCTCTTTGGTTATGTCGATGGCGCTCATACCTGCCTACCTCTACCAACATCGACTGATGTAGCTGCCACTGCAGCTCATCACCTTTGGTTCCGTCAGGACAAACTTATCCTAAGTGCCATTCTGACTTTAGTGTCCCCAACTATGATACCACTCATAGCAACCTTCAAGATGTCACATCAAGCTTGGATTAAACTAACAAAACTTTATGCTAGGACTCGCGTCATGCAGCTCAAATAGGATCTCACCCTCATGCAGCGTGGAAATCGCAGGATTACAAAGTACCTACACTCTGTTAAAACTATTGCCGATGAGCTTGCCCTTATTGATGCACCGTTATCCCAAGCGAACATCACCCTGTATGTTCTTCATGGCTTAGGATCTGATTTTCGCAACATTGTTGCCCCGATTCGAGCCCGAGAGTTTTCTCTCTCATTTGAAGAATTACATGATCTGCTACTTAGTCATGAGGCATATCTTTGACGGCTTGACTCCACTACCCAATCCTTGGTCCTTACTGCCAATACCACTCAACGCAGGGATTCACGCTCCTCAATGACTCAGTCTTCATCAAATTATCAACCATCGAAGACTGACTCCAAATCAAAGCCTCGACAGTCCAAACAATACAAGTATCCTCCTAAGTGTCAATATTGTGATCAACAAGGCCACATTGCCAAATACTGCCCGAAATTGAAGCCCTCTGAAGCCACTGTGAATTGCACAACTACCACTCGTAGTCCAAATAAACGTTGGCTCATTGATTCAGCAGCTTCTCATAATATTACCTCTCAGGTTTCCAACTTACAATTTCACTCTGAATATGATGGTACTGATGAGGTTATTATTGGAGATGGATCAGGTTTGCCCATTACTTACTCCAGTTCTCTTACTCTTTCATTTCCAAACAGAAAATTTCAAGTTGAAGATACTCTATGTGTTCCTACAATTAACGAAAACTTGATATCTGTTCACCACTTCACAAAGCAAAACAATGTCATCCTGAAATTTCACTCAACTTATTTTCTTGTGAAGGATCGGAGAACGAGGGAGATACTGCTTCAAGGACCATGTGAACATGGAGTTTATCTTCTGCCTTCCTCGCCTGCTGCTACTCCGGTTGCTTTTGTCCATGAATGAACATCCATAACTGGTTGGCATCAGCGCCTTGGTCATCTATCATCCAAAGTTGTTACTCGGCTTATTAGCTCTTTCTCTCTGCCCACCAGTTCATTTCTTTCTGGTTCTAATAATTGTCATTCGTGTGCTATCAATAAAGCTCATCAATTACCCTTTCACAAACATAGTCTAACAAGCATGGCACCATTTGATTTGCTTCACACTGATTTATAGGGACCTTCTCCCACTCCTAGTCTCAATGGTCACAGATATTACGTTATTTTCGTTGATCACTTTACAAAATATGTGTGGTTCTTTCCCTTACATTAAAAATCAGATGTTAAAACAATATTTCCTCATTTCTACAAAATGATAGAAACTCGTTTTAACATAAAAATTAAAGGAGTATATTCCAATAATGGAGGTGAGTTTACTGTTCTTCGACAATTTTTCACTAACCATAGAATTAGTCATTATACGACTGCCCCTTATACACCCCAACAAAATGGAGTGTCTAAGCGTCGTCATAGACATATTATGGAGATAGGTCAAACTCTCCTAAGTCATGCCTCTCTTCCATCAAAATATTGGGCTTATGTTTTTGCTATAGCCACATATCTAATAAATCGACTTCCATCACCTGTTCTCCATCATAAATCACCTCTTCAAGTTCTCTTCAAGCAGCAGCCTCGGTATGAAAAACTACATTGCTTTGGATGTCTATGCTTTCCCTTGATGAAGCCGTATAACACCAACAAATTTCAAAAGAAGTATGTTCCTTATGTTTTTGTTGGCTACTCTACTAGCCAAAGTGCTTACCTATGTTTTCATCTTCCAAGTCTACGCCTATACATCTCTAAGCATGTAAGCTTTGATCAGTCTGTTTATCCCTTCAAACAGGTTCCAATACAATCTCCTACTGACTCATCAACACCAGAAATATCTTCTTATTCTGGACTAATTCTGCAGCTTGCCTCCAGGGAACTTCCAGAAATCAGACGGCCTCAAGGAGATCTCTCCTTTGCTTCTTCGACTCTAAGTGAAGATCCAGCTCTTGTGCAACCTCCAGAGGCACCAATATACAATCCATATCAGGTACCTCCTATATCCTCTACCACTCCTTTATCTACTTATGTCACCTAACCAGAAAATTCAATACCATCCCCTCCCACACCACATCCGAGAACCATCATTACTTGATCCATGAACAATATCTTTCGACTAAAACAACTTCACAACACCACCAAGCACCCATTACCTGAACCACCAGAACCTTCTTGTGTCAGTCAAGCCCTCAAAGACCCTCACTGGCACAAGGCAATGTCAGAAGAAGTGACAGCCCTCCTTCATCATGGGACGAGGGACCTGGTTCCTCCCGCTCCTGGCCAGAATCTTGTTGGGTGTAAATTTGTGTTTTGGAGGAAACGAAATCCAGATGGCACAATCAGTCGATATAAAGCTCGACTTGTTGCTAAAGGATTTCATCAACGGCTAGGTATTGACTACTCTTAAACCTTTAGTCCCGTGGTAAAACCAGCAACAATTCGGTTTCTTTTAATCATTGCGGTTATGAATGGCTGGTCTCTTCGACAGTTAGACGTCAATAATGCATTCTTGCATGGTACTTTTGAAGAAACAATCTTTATGCACCAACCTCCAGGATTTGGGGATCCATCTAAACCTAAGCATGTTTGCAAGCTCAAAAAGAGTATCTATGGTCTTAAACAAGCACCACGACAGTGGTACCAGGCCCTTCGAGATGCACTTCTCAGCTTTGGTTTTGTTCACTCGGCCACTAACACTTCTTTGTTCATTTATAAGTCTCATGACATCTTATGCTATTGCCTTATTTATGTTGATGACATAATTGTCACAGGCAACACACTAAGCTTTGTGAATGACATTATAAAAAAGCTTAGCTCCATATTCTCAGTCAAAGACATGGTCCCCTTGCATTTTTTCTTGGGAATAGAAGTGATTCCAACGCCACAAGGGTTCTTTCTGTCATAACATAAGTATATTCGAGACCTCCTTTCCTGAACCTCCATGGACAATGCTAAAGAAACACTCACTCCACTATCCATTACAACTAAGCTTACGGTTCACGATAATTCAAAGTATGTTTACAGCACTGAGTATCGCAAGACCATTGGAGCACTTCAGTATTTGGGACTCACTCGCCCGAATATTGCCTTTGCAGTCAACAGATTATCCCAGTTCATGCAGAAGCCAACAACAAATCATTGGACTACAGCAAAACGGCTTCTCAGGTGTCTCAAACAGACCATGTTTCATGGTCTTCTCCTGCAAAAGCATGATCAATTCCAACTCAAGACTTATAGTGATGCGGATTAGGCATAAAATACGGACACTCGGGTTTCAACCACTGCTTTCATCACCTTTATTGGTCCTAATCCAATCTCATGGTCTGCACGCAAGCAATGGGCAGTCTCAAGATCATCCACAGAAGCAGAATTTTGGGCACTAGCAATTGCCACATCAGAAATAGTTTGGCTTCATTCCCTTACCAAGGAGCTTGGTCTCAATCTCAGAGAAGCACCTCAACTGTTTTGTGATAATATTGGCGCCAATCGCTTCAGTCTAAATCTAGTCCAACACGCACGAATGAAACACATTGAAATCGATCTCCTCTTTGTTCGAGATCTTGTCAAGATGGGAACCATTCGTGTGCATCACATCCATACAATTGATCAACTAGATGATCTTTTTACAAAATCCCTACCACGTCAACGCTTTCAACTATTAAGATCCAAGATTGGCGTTGCAGATGACAACTCCATCTTGAGGGGGCATATAAGGACAGCTATTATTCATGCAAAAAATCAGCTCTAGAATTCGTAGCTACATCCGACACCTTTAATTGTTTTTTGATAAGCTAGTTTAGGAAATCTGTACAGCTCATACTTTCTTACATTTACACATATGTTGTTATACGTTAGCATAAGTTTAGGAGTAATTTAAGTTTCTCAAATCTGTATTTATACATCCTCTTCTAATAGAAAAGTGTGGGAATCATTTTCTCTATTCTTGTTCAAACTTCTATAGAAGTGGACTATGAAGTTGAAAATCCCAACGAGTGTCAATTATATCTTCCATATTTCTCTATATCAATGCTCCACACTATTGAAATTCTTTGCAATTTGATTATTTGCTCTTCTCATGGCTTCATAAATGTATCCCATTACTAGTTTCACATCACCATCTACAAGCCTCAAAACCTCCACTAGTGGATCCATACATTTCAAGGCAAATTGTATGGATTTCCAAAATCTTGTATCACTCAAGATAATATCCACCCCTTTGTTCCCCTTAACTGTAGTAGCATGTGTACTTATTTACCTATTCTTTTAATGCAAACATGGACCTAAGGGCTAGTTTACTATCCATAATGCAACTCAATGTGAGAAAAGAGGTTGTAAATCTTGTTACTATCTATCTTGCTAGCTCTTTATCCTTCGAAAATTTTCTATATAAATTAAGCACCCATGTATGCCTATAAATGAAACTTGTGACTTGCTTGGCTTCAGCAATGTTGTCATAGGATACCATAATCTTTCCAATATCCTAAAGAATCAAGTCAAGACAATGAGCCGCACAAGGAGACCAAAATAGCTTTCTCTTTTTCTCTTCTAACGTTCTACCAGCAGCTACATAATTGGATGCCCCATTAGTTACCACTTGTACAACATGCTCTTCTACTATCTCCTCTATAACACTATCAAGTAACTCAAACATTTTTTGAGCATTTTTTATAAATTCGGAGGTATCAATAGATTTCAAAAAAACTGTCCCACTTGGACTATTGACAAGAAAGTTAGTCAGTGATCTACCCTTTCCATCCGTCCACCCATCCGACATTAATGTGCAACCATTCTTTTTCCACTCATTTTTATACTTTCCAAGTTTTTCTCCCACAAGATCAACCTCTCTATTTAAATAAGGAACTCTTGCTTCATGATAAGTAGGAGGTTTCAATCCCCTTCCATAATCACCCACTAACTTTAACATGTCAACAAAAAGAGGATTTTTAGCTAAATTAAATGGTAATGCATTGCCATAAAGACACCTACATATATATACCTTGAATTACCTTTTCCCTATCCTTTACAACTTCATTTAAAGTTCTTTGCTTAGAGGTAGAGCCACTTCCTTTTTTTCCCTTACTAAGAAAACTATCAATTTTACCCTTATTTGGATTAACATCTTGCTCTTTAAAAATGTCAACCATATCATCGTCATCATAATCCTTATTAACTTTCTTTGCTACCAATATCTCTTGAAATTTCATCTTAACATCTTCAAGAACTTGACTACATGACTTAACTTGGATATGGGATCCAACAAAATGATTTTTCATTCGTATTACACCACCCTAATATGGTATACCACAATAGTTACATGTATGATGCAATCTATTTTCCTCATTCACTTTTTTACAATGCTCCCATGTAATATCATCTAATTTTCCCTTCTTATTTCTCATGATTCAAATCCCAGTCTTAATCTAATGGACCAAAAGAGGCTGTAAAAAACTAAATGAAGAAGCGTAAACATAAGGAAAACAAATCAAAATTCATATACAAAAGGTCTGTAAATTTTTTATCCATAAAACAATGTAACTAGGAATTACTTTGTATTCTAATATTATACTAGTTAGTTGCATTCAACAAAGGTGGTCTCATAATAAATTATTACTAAAAGATGGTCTCATCTAGTTCTAAAGATTCAGCTTTCAATAATATCATAGATTCATCCAAGTATACTGTAATCCAAAGTTTAAAAATATTTGGGCAAAATTAATTCAACCTTAATGCAATTTGTTTAACGGCAAATACCCAAATGGTTACTTTAACTGAATATTAAAAGGTGATCAAAGGATTCCATGTAAAAAGGTTTAGCTTTGTAACTAGGTTCTATTATTCGATTGAAAACAATAAAGAAATAGCATGTTAACTGCCATTCATGGAATGCATAAATAACGTAATTAACCCATGGAAAGTAAAATCACTTTTTTGATTTATGATGAACAAGACAAACGAATGAAGGGTTTTGTAATATTATATTACTTGCAGGGGGGTTTGGATGGGGGTGATATTAGATAACAGGGGTAATATATTTTAAATTGAGCAGATGACAATGTTTGGTTGATTTGTAAAAAAAAAAAAAAAAATTCCCAGAAACAAATATGTCAAACAGTGCCTATTTAGGGGTAAGTTGGCAGGAATAATAATACCTAGGGGAAGGCTCTTATTAAAAACTTTCCCCTTGTAATCCAATTTTGTGTCCAATCTTGCCCCAAAACAATGGACCATTTGGATGAAAATAGCCTTTGCTTTGTTAATAATTACAAAACACCCAATTTGCACAAGAAAATGGTTTTGTCCTCAGTTTTTAAATTTTTCGGATGAAATTGCCCTTGTTATTGTCATTTTTTATAGAAATGCCACGAAATATTGGTGTACCCATATTATCCTTATAGTTTTGCATATTGTGACCAATATGCCCTTGGATTTCAATGGAATTATAATATATAAGTAAAAAAAATTTCAGCCCTGACACAAGAATCGCAACTCCTTTTGCCCTAAAGCTCCAATGCTGCAACTAGAATCTTCTTCTTCTCGATATGGTTCGTCATGACATCACTCCAATCACGCTTTTCTAGTAAGTTCGTCGCCATCTTTTCATTGTTTCTTTCGTGCATTGTTTTCTTTGCATCCGTAACCCTAACAATGCCTTTTGCGTATGCCGTTTGTCCACCATCTCCACCGTAGCAATGTATGTTCTTTGTCTCCATCTGCTTCGTCCCGACAACACTCCGGTCACGATTTTCCAGTAACTTCATCGCCTTCTTTTTATTTTTTATTTCGTGCATTTGTTTGTTTGCAAGTGTAACACTAACGATGGCTTTTTCGGCTACTGTTTGTCCTCCATCTTCGCCACAGGAAGGTCTGTTCTTCATTTCCATCTCTTTCGTCGTGACAGCACTCTGATCTCGCTTTTCCGGTAACAACCTACTCGTCATTTTCAAGCATCTTAATTTACTTTGAATATATGCTATAGTTCTTAGGGACTGTCAAAATGATATGATATCAGTGGCTTATTGTTGGTAGACTATTGGGTTTTTTGGCTTTATGGATGTAAAATTAAGAAATTAGTTTTCTCTATGAACATAAGATTGCATTTTCTAATATTTTGTTGGTGAAATACTATGCTTTAGAATATGCAAGTGCTGTTTTTTAGCTTCTTATAGATGCATTTGATTTTCATAATGTAACTTTCCTATTAATGAGTAAATGGAAATGGTGTAAATGAGAAACTAAAACTATGTAGAATGAGCAAGGGCAAAAGCACAAAATGGTACTATTTGTGTCATTTGTATCTTGCAAGTTGTGACCTTTACATGCTAAACTGTGATACTTGTGAATTGCATGTCATGTTTGCTGTTCGAGGTTGATAAACTCCCCATTTATGGAAAAAGATTAATGTGGTTAATGTTTACTAAATTAGGAAATTTGTGAATGAAAGTATAATATTTATGTGATGGCTGTTTATTCTATTTTCATTGCAATTATGTTTGATTTCTTTCATATCAAATTGCTTGTTTCTCGTTTAAGGACTTGTACATGCTTGATTCACTTTATTATGCTTTGATACATGAATTATGTGAAACAACTATGGCTCGTTTAACAGTCTGGCAGAAGATGCAGTTGGTTGCCCTTTTAGTCTTCCATTTGGACGTGTTGGAAACCATGACCACCATGCTCGTCCTTGTTGGGTTGGCTAATGTACTTAATATACGGGGTAGACTTAGGGCTGCTATATCATATGCCAGTGAGTCTGCCACTAGGTTTATGATTAGGTTGATGAATTTACACACCATGCTTTTCCAAAGTGATGAGTTATGTCACGAGAGTTGTAGGATGAATAAGGCTCTATTAGAAAAAAAAATATGTAACTTACTAGCTACACGTGACAACTTAAAATCAACCAGTCATACATCTGTAGAAGAATTGGTAGGCAGTTTTCTTCATATCCTTGCTCAAAACCAAAAGATCGACTCATCAAATGTCAAATGCGCAGATCTACAAAGATGGTAAGTCGCAATTTTCACTTAGTCTTGAACATTGTGTTAAGGCTGCATTCCCTGTTGTTTAAAAAACCAAAGCCTATTCCCGAGAATTCAACCGATGAGAGGTGGAAATGGTTCAAGGTACTATCTAATGATTTAGTTTAGGATGCATAAGTAGTTTAGTAGCTTATTCGAATTAGAGACTTAGTTTTTTGCCTAAAAAATTTTCTTATTTTGTTTTAGAGATATTTGGGAGCTTTAGATGGAGTATACATAAAGGTTCATGTGCCCACTGACGATAAATCTAGGTATTGGTCCAGGAAAAATAAAATCGCCACAAATGTCCTTGGTGTATGCACACCAAACATGCAATTTATCTATGTCTTACCTAGTTGGGAAGGTTCCATTGCAGATGATAGAGTTCTTAGGGATGCCATTACTAGGAGAAATGGATTAAAGGTCCCCTAAGGTAATAACGGAAAGATTTACATTTTTAATGTTTGGGTCTACCATAATTGTACACATATTAACTCTTATTCACTTGTAATTGATTATTATAGGGCAATACTATTTATGTGATGCTGGATACACTAACGGGGAAAGGTTTTTGGCCCCTTATCGAGGACAAAGATATCATTTGAGTGAATGGCGATAAGGTCACCAACCGGCATCACTGCAAGAATTTTTCAACATAAAACACTCTCATGGAAGAAATTGTATTGAGCAATGTTTCTGTATCTTGGAAGCTCAATAGGGAATATTGAAGGACACATTTTACTACCTTGTAAAAACTCAATGTAGAATCATTACTACATGTTGTCTTATACAAAATTTCATTAGGTCTGAGTTGCCCATTGACTCGGTTGAAGAGGAGCTATAGGAAGAGGTCAATGATGAAGGGGAAGAGGATGACAATGGAGAACTGATCAGGCACGTCGAGCCTAGTGTCGCATGGATTGCATTTAGAGACAATATGGTGGCTGAAATATTCAATACTTGGATGTACGCGGAATGCATGATTTTGCTAATGTCGAGTTTATGTGTTGTACTGTGACTTTATAAATTTCTGTTTTCTGTTATTGGCCATGTATGAATGAACCAAAAGACATATGCTTTGTTTGTGGACTTGTACTTTGAGTTACATTTGTGGTAATGTGGATGCTTGAATGTTATTTAATTGCCTTCATACATTTCCTGTTCTTGATTTACTTAAAATTATGACTACCACTCACATTTGTGTTTGCGACATAAGTTGTTTACATTCAATACCTCAGAAACTGTGTATGTATGAACTTTAATAAATGAAGTTCTAACCTGATTTTTTTTCCTAATATCACTAATCTGCCTTTTTATTGTTTTAGCAGTATAGAGAGGTCAGAACCTCAGCCCAATGACTTCGACATGAGCATTAGCATGTATGACGATGTTGTGCCAACCAAAAGGAGCAAAAAGGCAAAGGCAAAGGCAAAGAGTACAGGAAGTAAGAGGCAGTGGACAAAAAGGGATGATGTTGTATTGGTGCAGTGTCTACTAGAGCTGAAAGATTAGCCACCGTGGAGAGCTGGGGTTCAAATGTGGTTACTTAGTTAAGGTGGAAAAGCTGATGCAGGAAAGACTTCCTAATAGCGGTCTGAAAGCACAACCGTATATCAACTCAAGGGTGAAGATATTGAAGCGGCAATATAATTCAATTAACGACATGATTGAAAAAGGTAGCTACTTCAGGTGGAATGATGAGGAGAAATGCATTACATGTACCAAGGATGTATTTGATGACAAGGTCCAAGCAAATATGCTCGTGTTGGTTTTATTGTGTAGATTTATGTTCTCAAATTTGTGTTTACATGTCTTGTTACAAATGTAATATGTTTTGTGATCATTAACTTTTTTATAGAGCCATCCTTACACAAGAGGACTGCAATAGAAACCATGGGTGCACTATGATGCCTTTGTTGCCATCTACGGTAAAGACAAGGCAAACAGAGTTGGTGCAAAGACAGTTGCGAATGTTGTGGAAGAGATGGATAATAAGACTGCTAAGAACAATGATGGATAGATGGACGTTGATGTCGATGTCAATGTCAAGGGGCAAACTAAGGCCCCGGTGAAGGATGATGTGGTTGATTCAACTTGTCAGGCGGCCATTGCTAGTCAAAGCAGAGTTGTAGTAAGCAGTAAGAGGAGGAGCAAAGATTATGGAAAAGTAATAGAATGGTAGACCACTTTGGACTAGTTTAAGACTGCCTTAGATGGAATATGTGCTAAGTTGAAGGGTATTGCTGACTTTTTCAAGAAAGAGACCCAGGAGAAAGACCGTAGCGGGCAGGTGTATTCGATCGTTTCTTAGCTAGATGGGTTCATGGTGATTGAGATGTCGATAGCCACAATGGAGATTTGCAAGGAACCTCGCAAAATATATATCTTATTTGGGTTACCAATGGACGTGTAGAGAGAATTTGTGAAGGTGTAGCTTGGAGCAAGTAATGAGTACTGCCCAACGTTTGATTTCTAGTGAAGTCTTGCTATGGGTTTTTTTTATCTCGGGGGATGACTCAATGGTTGTGGTCCCGTATTTGTATTTTGCCTATGTTCTAACTATATACAGCATGGTCTCTTTTGTTATTTTTTTTGTCAAAACCATGGTTGTCTAGTAATGACATGGTAATGCCCTATGTTTGCATTTAGTACGGGAAGGTAGGGATCACTAATATGGAATGTAAAAAACTCTTAACTTTGGTAGTAATGTTTTAAATGATATGTGGATGTCTGTGTACCTAATTTGTGTTGCCTTAGTATGGTAAAGTATGAATTTTGATTAAGCAAATTGACATTTAGTTCACCTGGAAAGAACGATGAAGGTATACTAGCATTTATAAAATGTTAGTTCTCTAATATTTGTTTTCTTTGCCTCTTTGATGTGTTTTGTTTTGTGGGTTGATTTGCAGGAAAGATGGAAGGACCATGACATTACCCGACAATGACGACCGAAAGTGCAAAAGTTTGTGAACAATGTCAAGAGAGCTAGACAGTTTGTACAGATAATTGATTGATGTCAAGATGTAGGCGGGACTAGTCATTCAGTAGATGAAGAATTTCAGGAGAGCCCTTCAACCTTAAATGGCAACAAATGTAAAGGTTTTATTGCAACTCCTCAATTTACTGATGAACTCTGTTATGAAAGCTGTTTATAATTTTTTGCTAATGTAAATGAATGATGAACATATGTAGGTGCCACAAATCAATGAAGGTCAAGCAGGCAATTGGCAAACAAAAGGGGAGGGGGGAGGGGGGTGTGGGTTGGTTAAGTAGCAGTATGTTTGACTTCCCAAGTGCAAAACTATTGTACAATTCAGATGTTTCAGGCCACATTTATATAATATGTTTACCTTAGATGTTTGACTGCCATATTTGTGTTCTGCAATAAATTGTGGAAGAGTTTTAAAGGAGACAACTTATGGAATTTCACATGGCTAGATCCATGTGGTTTTTTATGTACACAAAAGAAATTTACAAAGGGAAGGTGCTGAAGTGGATTGGGAAACAGGGCATATTCTCAAGAAAATATGTTTTCATTCCTATAGTCCTCTGGTGAGTGAAGATTTTGTGTCCGTATGCATTTGATTTTTACTTACCAAACTCGGACATGGGTTGATATGTTATGATTAAGACTTGAAATTGATAATATGAGTCAATTATGTTAAATAGGATCATTGTAGTTTATTGATTTTGTCCAACTTTGGTGGAGATATGAACTTGGAAATTAAAACTTGATGCAAGGTGCCGCTTGATTCGCTTGAATCGAATAACGGAATGAGGCTGCAACCTCTAATTCGACGGTAAACTTTCATAATAATTTGCAAGCACATTTGAGAACATGATGAAACTATGTTGTTGGAGATGTGTAACTGGAATGGGTTTGAAATTGTTGAATTTTAATTCCTTGCAAGTTTGTGAGGGATATTTATGAATCAGGAACAATGCCCAAGCATCCAACATTGGTTGATAAAATACCTTTGCTAGTGCCTGGGTGATAAAACAGTTTATTGTGTTGGTTGGTGGTAAATAATGGTTGATATGTTCAGTATTTCATGTATTTGTTTTGACCAAAAAATGCATTCACCAAGTCCCTCACAAACAGAACGACATGGATTGCGAATATTTCATACTTTATTACATAACCAAGTTTGTGGAAGCTGCCCTAGAACATTTTTCAATCAATGACGGGTATCCTTATTTTGTAAGTACTGCAATCCTTTAATTGATGGGGGTCAATTGTTTATTGGGTCACAGATAAAGGGTCCTGAAACAAAGTATCTTGTCTCTTCAATTAGAATAATTGGGTTATTGCTGTTGTTAATTTTTATTCTCAACAAATGACGCAAGATTGGTTTAGCATCGGAGAATTTATAGCCTTCCGTGACAAACTGATGTGTGAATTTGAGTAGCTTAAGCTGCATTTGATTCATTTATGTATGAGTATTGTGTATTGAGTATTGCGTACTTTGTATTGGCGGATGTCAGATTGAGTTCACTTTAAAAATTGCGGAGATTGAGTTCACTTTAGAATGCGTGGAATTATGTATTATTGTTTGGTTCATAGATTTAAAGAGCAGTATTATTCTACCTGTACTTTATTTATTGGTACATTGCCTGGATTCAGCATAATATAAATGCACAGGTACTCAATAATAGTCACACATAATTTGGGTTCAGGAGAACATAAAAAAGTCAACAAAATTCCTCCAATATGGAAACTTGCATCTAAATTTCAACAATGGTGTACACAAAAAAAAAAGACACTAATTTTCTTTTTCCTTGAAAAAAAAAGGGCTTCAATTGGACTGAAGTAGAGATAAACATAATGTAGGAACTATAATTTGGGGCAGTAGACAAATTATAGTTTTAAATTAGTTGATGGGAACTATATTTGTTTCCATAACAAAGTTACATTAAAAAAATTTGTTTAGTGTTCCTGGTTTAGGGTGTAGGAAAGAAAAAGGTTCAGATTTGGTTTAGGGTGAGGTGTTGAATGTTTAGGCAAGAAATATACAATAACTTTTTTTTTGGGGTTCCATTAGTCTGTGTAATTTTGTCAATGAATGACTTTATAATATAATACTTGGCTAAAATATAAGAAAAAAAGTAAAATAATTGACCATTTGTTTGAATAACCAAATACAATAATTATTTATACCCAATAATCATCTAAATGGCATTTTAGTAAAATATAATCAAGACACATGTTATTACAACCAAACTAATAGATTAATTAGTAATATAAGTAAGCATCTAAAAGGCATTCTAGTAAAAGGGTATTTCAGGATATCTGTTATTACTATCAACCAAACACATTAATTATTAATACATCCTAATTGAATTAAACACAATAATAATTTAAACCCAATAATCTACAACGTAATCTATCTTTCTAGTAATTTTATTACTAATATAATAAAACATTATATGATTCAAACGCACCTATAAAGTCTTTAACAAAAAGAAGGGGATTAAATTTGTAGTGAAAAGAGAAAAAGAGCAACTTAATTTACCTGAATCAATTCATCCAGAACTCGGGTGATATCCAGTTTAATTGATTTAATTGCTGAGGAGTGGGGACCAAGAGGCGCATCTGCTCTTTCACCAGAAATGAATCTAGCTAGGGTAAAAATTAGGGAATGGTAAATTTGGGCGGGTTTTAGTGAACTAGGTAAGGTAACCCGGATTCGGCCCGATCTATTTCAGCCCGACCTGAAATTTTTTCTTTTTTGGGGGGCTTTCGACCCAAATTAATAAAGTCATATCGGTTTGTATCGATATTTTTAAGGATACAAATCGATACATATCGTATCGTAGAATACATATTAATGCACTGAAAGGTTTAAAATATACTTTCTGATACGTATCTTTGGTGACTCATATCGAATCGTATGGTAGGATCCTAATAGCCATGGTACCTATTAGAACCTTGCGCTTGAATTGCTTAGCCTCGACGCAACGCGCGAAATACACACCACACTACATTCTAATAGTAAGGAAGCGAGGGAGAACGGGCCTCAGTTCATTTCATTCATATTTATTTCCATTACCAGGTATCATTCTCTCGCCTGTCTTCGTGGGTTTATTCTCTTCACGAACACATTGACAGAGACAAAGAGAGAAAACCCATGGTCGCGCCTGGTTTCTCTTCCTCTCTTTGTTTCACTTTGTCTATGCTTCTTCATTTATCATGTGCATACCGTGTGACGCCTTTCAAAGGTACGCCTCCTCCTCTCTTTTTCTTCCGTTTATTTTCTCTTGTTCCTGAGGTTCTTTATCTTTCTCGCTGTTTGGTTGGCATTTTTTGGGTGTGTTCTGTTTATGTATTTGGAAATATTGTTGGCATTTATGATTTTACAGGTGTTGACATAGAGAATCCTGCAGTAGATGTCACCTCATGTCCCCTTGCCGGTGTTCCTGGGTCCAAAGATGTTATATCATGTGAAAGAGTTCAGGTTTCCGGATACTCAAGATTGAAACTTGGGAGTTATGCCAATTCTTTTCGGGTCACTTTGGCTCCTTCTGTGGCAATCCCTGAGAGATTACATAGTAAAATCCAGGTTTGCTTTCACCGGTAAGTGACATATTGTGCTTTTCTTGGTAACAAGATAGAAAATATTCAAATTCAGTGAATGTTGTGGAAGGCTATATTTGACTGATAAAGTGTGTGCAGGAATGCTTCGCTTGCATTATGTCAGTGTGAAAAGGATGAGTGGAAAGCTATTCAGAAGGGGGGAGTTTGGAGCTCTGTCATGTCTCCATATGAGGAGAGATACATTGATGTGAAGTTTGTTGGTGGAGTCTCAGGTTCTGCTTCATTTGCAGTTGAAGAAGGTATGCGGTGTTCTCTCTTCTTCCTCTTAGTCGCAAACATGTTTTCTTAAATGGTGGTAACATATCTTTGCTGTTTGTGTAGATTTTCAGAGATGGCGTCTCCTTTGTCTAGCAGCTGGATTTATTCTGCTGCTGTTAGCACCAATTGTCAGCAACTGGGTTCCTTTTTACTATAGCAGCTCAATGGCTATAGGAGTTTTTCTTGTCATTATAATCCTTCTCTTTCAGGTACTCAAGTCTTTTATGCTGTTGCTTTTTAGTTGACTCCTTTGTTATATCTTTTATGCCTGATTGATCTCTCGGAAGAGTTACTGGAAGGGAAGTGTGCATGGTTGGAAAGGAAGTTAAGAGTTGCAAATAATAGAAGCCAATTCCTCTTTGCTTCCCCACTCTAGCTTCAGAAACCTTTTTTGCATTGCTTTACTTATTCACAATTCATGTATTCCCTTCTTCCTGTTATATGTAAGATGTATCCTTCCTCTTAGCTTGTTTTCAATTCTATTTTCTTTCTTAATTATGTCTTGTGATGTAGGGAATGAAACTGTTGCCGACTGAAGGGAAGAATGTCTTGTATCTTACTATATGTGGATCAGTGGTGAGTGCTCATTCTTCAACCTTTCTGTTTAATTAAATTTTTAATGCACATGAATGTCACTATTAATTTCGCTTTCAGCTTGGTGCTGGATCTTTTCTTTTACATCAATTCTCAGTGCTGGTGAATTCGATTCTTGTCAATTTTGGACTAAGTGAGGAGATGCACAATCCGGTAAGTTGTTATTTTTTAGGTATTACCTATGTATAACTGTTGTTCAACTTCTTTACATGCTCTGATTAGGTTTTTTTTTTGTTTCGAGTGTTGTTTGGTGGTGATGCTTAAATACATACTACTTTATATCTCAATCAACTCGCATTTTTTCATAAGTCATCTGCAATAGGGTTTTCACTTCAGGAATCATTTGATGGAAATTTGTTTCCTGCAATGAGCTTTTGTAACTTTAGACAATTTTTTCACAGATAAGAAGGGAGAAATGTAGAAGGCATATAGAACAAACTAAAGGCAAACAAATCATGCAATATGGTTTCATTTTTCAGTCAAGATGTTTGAAGTAAGTTGCATTATGGATGATTTAGGCCTCTTTGAGTAGCATTTTTCTACCGTTATCTTTTATCTGAGAGGCACATTTAGTTTAATTTTTAATATGCATCTTCATTTACTAAAAGTCTGACTATCAAACTATGGGAGTCATTTTCCTTTCTTTGAGAAATGTGTGATGACAATTTTAGTAAAGGACACTCCATTGAAAAGTTTGGGAATTCCTTTTCGTATTTTTGTGTGTGCAACTTCTTTCTCACTTTCATGTGCTTGCCAAAGTTGTCTCCTTTTTATGTTTTCTTTGCTCCTTGCAAGTGAACCTATTATTTAACTATTGTACTTTTTTTCTTACAGGTCTCTGTATTCCTACTAGTTGGAATTGTACTTACAGGAGCTGCGTCAGGGTACTGGATCGTAAGGAAATTTGTGATTTCAAAAGATGGAACTGTTGATGTTGGTGTAGCTCAATTTGTTAAATGGGCAATGCGCATCATTGCAACCACTTCTATTTTCCAGGTCTGAAACTCTATTCATGTTGGTTGTTATGTTGAGTTAGTAGATTCTCTGTGTTGGAAATAAAATAGAATAACATATATCCTAACATAATCCCAAGATCATAGTCACCATTGCAATCACATTTGTATATAAATGAACTACAATGAATTAATACAACATAAATACCTCTTTTCCTTATCTCTGAAGCAACAAAGTTAATCTGGAAGAAAACCACGAAGTGTATTTCTGTTTTCCAAATTCTAGAGCGGGAGAGCGTGTTTTTCTTTGCGTATTTTTTGAGAGTGACAGTGAGTAACCTTTTCTAAAAAGAAAACCTTTCTTTTTATATGGGAGCGGTTCGTGAGAAACTACCTTTGGCAGTTTCCACTTCTCACGTCCCTTCATCATGGGTGGACTTTATCTAAACAAGTTTTAAATAAGAGCAAACGGGAACTTATCCAATATCTCCCACTCACACATGATGTGACAATCTCTCTCTATGCTTCTTTAAGGTTCATACCTTAGTAAATATGCCGTGTGACCATGCATACTTTGAGAGCACGTTAGTCATATATCTGTTAGGAATATATAACTTCTCGAATTGTGAAACTCAGGTGTTATGTTGTATGCAATACCCTAGATTACTTATCACATTTTTCTAACAACTCATTTACAAAAAAAATATCCGTTGTATTCATAATTTGTTCTATCTTTACATAAAAGTAAACATAATGGTCGACCAATAAATACATATGATTATAGTGTGATAATTCAAAATGTAATCTTCCTCTTTTCTCAATTCTTGCAACTTTATTTAACTTCCTTTTTTAGAAATGTCCCAGCAGATTGAATTTATCTTAATCCTTTGGTAACACTAAGATAGTAATCATTAAATGAAGTTTTCAAGAAACAGAATAGAGTAATAGGGGTATTCTATGAGATTTTATTCATAAAAAAAACTCAGGGTCTCACACAATGTATAAGTTGAGATTTTGACTTTCATTACCCTTTGGTCAATGTTTTGCACATGTGGTATGAATCACATGCTACAACATTTCCTCCTTTCCCATGGAGTGCATGTCTCTTTTCGTAAATGTTGTGCAAAATTTAGTTTAGACATACCTAATGTCTAACTTGAGGTCACTTTACATACTTTTAATTCATAGAACTCTAATCTGGCAATTAGACAGATAAAGTGATCATTTATCACTTGTGGTCACATTTCATTATGACATTATTTTAATTCTATTTTCTAGTGACGTTAAACATTTTAAGCTTGGCTCTCTATTATCACCTAGATAATAAGCTTAAAATCGTCTATCTCCATTCTTACGAAGTAGTAATAGGTGATTGCCTGTGTGAGAAGGCCAATCTTTTAGCTGTCCGACATGCTTTTCAAAATACATATAATTACTTCTTCTGTATGTTCCATAATAATCTAAATTGAGCATTGAAATATTGTTATCTAATATGAAAAGACAAATGTGAACAATTTTGGGAAATCTCAAAGTATAAGTACATTCAACACTACGTAAGCCTAGAGATTAACATGTCTATTGAAGTATCTCTTGGTATAGGCTTTGTGAATGGATCCGAACCATGTCAAGCGTGATATGTACTTCATGTTCACCTCCTTTGTGCCACCAAGTCCGCACAAAATATATTTGATATCTATGTGTTCGTTTTACCATGATATTTGAGATCCTTAGTGTATGCTATTGCTGCTTGACATCACAGTTTATTCTTACTGGTTCATAGCTACATTAATTATTCCCAATGATTCAGAACCGTCTTAACCAAACAGCTTCTTGCACTGTAGCTGAAAATGCTACAAACTCAGCCTCCATCGTAGATAAGGCTATGCATGATTGTTTCTTAGCTCCAAGATAGGCCCCACCATTTAGTAAGAAAACATATCAGAAGTAGATTTCCTTTATCTAAACTCCTCCCCAATCAGCATCGGTGGCCTCTCAAGGTAAATCATTTCCTTGATAACATAATGAGTAATTAGCTGTCCCTTTTAGATAGCTTAAGATTCTCTTCATGCTTTCCAATGTGCTTGTCCTGCGTCGGACTGGTATCTACTTACCCACCCAACGGCATAACAAACGTCGTTAGTGCACATCATGGCGTACATGAGACTTCCAACAGCACGTATAGGAACATCCTTCATTGTGTCCTTTTCTTGTGGAGTCTTCGGACACATTTACGACTTAAAGTCTCACCTTTCGCGATAGGGTTGTCATGGGTTTACCATCTTGCATATGAAATCGTTCAAGAATTTTTTAATGTATGGTTCTTGTGAAGAGATACTAATTTTCTGAGCGATCTCTTGAAATCTTGACTCCAAGAATATATGCAGCCTCACTCATATCTTTCATTTCAAAATAAGATTATAACCATCCTTTGATTATTGACAAATCCCTATCATTTCCAACTATAAATATATCTCAACATATAATGATAATATAACAAATTTGTTATTGGATCTTTATATATACACAATGATCTTCATTTATCATTTTGAAATCATACGACATTATCGCATTATGAAATCGAATATACCACTGTCTTGAACTACTTGAGGCCATAAATTGACTTTAAAACTCTACACCACTTTGTGTTCTTGACCTTCTCTAATAAACTATGGTGTGATCCATATAGATTTTATTGTAATCTCCATTGAGAAAAGCAGTCTTTACATCCATTTGATGCAATTCAAGATCCATGCTAGCAACTATAGCTAGAATAAGTCGGATTGAGGTAACCGCAAAACATGTGAAAAAGTTTCTTCATAATCTATTTCTTCTTGTTGTGTATACCCCTTCGCGACTAAGCGAGTTTTGTATCTTTCAATACTGCCTCAGCTTTACGCTGATTTTGAGAGCCCACTTGTTCCCATGGCTTTGCGTCTTTTCGGTAAATCAACCAATTCCCAACTTGGTTTGATTTCATAGACTCCAATTCTTCTTCCATTGCTTTCATCCATTTTTCCTTAAAGGGCAATTGAGAGCCTCATACATTCCTTGGCTCTTCGTCATCTTGTGGAGTAACTAGAAAAAGATCCCCCTCAATCTCAAATCGTCGACGTGGAAACTTGTTTCCTGTTGATCGACGTATTGGAGATTGATTTGTGTTACTCCCACTTGGACCAGCTATTATAGTTGGATCGCAGTAGGGAATGTGGAGGATTTGAAACCGATTCATCAACTTCCATATGCTTACGGGATGAAGTAAACCAACTGATTGTCGGCAACAGAATTGCCTTGTCTTGTGTTTCATATAGAAACAAGTCTTTACCTATCTCGCCCTTCTTAGGAAAATCGGTTTCTAAGAATGTGACATCTCGTGATTCAAACCAGTGATGCTAACACTTTCTTGTTCTCCTATGAAGACGTATCCTTTTATATTTGAATATTTATTAAGATATATTTCTTCCCCCTTGGACTAATTTTCCTATTTATGGAGGATCATAACATAGGCAGCACATCCCATGGCTTTAGGAGACTCAAATCGGGTTTCCGATTTGTCCATAACTCATATGGTGAGTAAGAATAGTATGGGATGGTAACGATTGAGGATATATGTGGCAGTCAATAAGGCATCACCCCAAAAGGTGATGGGCAAGTTTGCTTGTGCCATCATAGACCTCACATCTCAAGTAGGGTTTTGTTTCTTTGTTCTACAGCACCGTTTTATTGCAGAGTTCTGGGAATAGTAATTGACGTTCTATTCCCATTTCATCCCAAAAATTTCTGAACTGATCAGATAAATATTCACATCCCGATCGGTTCGTAGAACTTTTATCTTTTTATCTAATGACTCTCAACTAAGTTTTTAAACTTTTGAAAGCATTCTAAAGCTTTGATTTTGAGAAATAAGAAAACATAACCATATCGAGTGAAATCATTATAAATGGTGATGAAATAAATAGCCCCATGTCTAGCCCTCACATTCATTGGACCACCTATTTCAGAATGAATTAGTTGCAATGGAACTTCACTCTTATCGCTTTTCCAAATGGTTTTCTTGCGTTTTTCTAGCTAGGCAATGTTCATATAGTCAAGTCTACTTTGTTAAGGATCTACAAGCCTTCTCTTGCTAGTAATTTTATTCGTTGTTGGCAATATGGCACGCCTTGCATGCCATACATTCACATCATCATTATTAGAATATGTAATAAGGAAAAACAAATATATTATATTATAAGCAACATCAAGTACTATAAAACCATAAAAAAAAAACCACAACCATGAATGTTGTGTCCAAAAAAAATGGACACCAGTACTGGAAAAATTTAAATTAAAACCAAGTTAACAAGTTCTAACACGGAAATCAAATTTCGACGAATATCGAGTGCATATAACACGTCATGTAGGTATAGGATTCGACCTCCACGCATGATCAATTTGCATCTGCCGATCCTTTAACTTCCATTTTGAATTGTTACCTACATATATCCATTTTGTTTCCGTGGTATTCGTCGAAACTCCACGAAAGCACTCTTGTCTTTCGCTATGTGGTCTGTTGCTACTGAATCATAGTCCACAAGGATGAGATTCAGCTAGAAAAACAGCATAGAAACATTTATATAACTTAATTGTGCAAACAAGTAATTTACCTTTTCGGCTCGCTATAATCGCTAGCAAAAGTCCCTTGTTACCACAATTGTAGCATTTCACCTTGCCATATTCTCTTCCTGCAGGTGCTTTCCTTTTCGTGTTTGAAGAACTTTCTTTCTTCCCTTGAGCCTTCAGTACTGCCTTTCTTTGGGATCCACCTTGGAATTTCGTTTAAATCCCTTCCCACCATGTGAACTGGAACCAGCATATACACATCAGTATTTGCTTACTCGATTAAGGCATCTTCTTCCAGTTCCAAATGGCGTTGGCATCTTCTAAATTTTTGATGCCCTCATTGTGGGTAAGGTGTATTTTCATATGTTCCCAATTTTGGGCAATTATCTCATGACAGCTTGAACCTGTTGTTCATCAGTTAAGAAATGACCTGCATCTCTCAACTCACTTATCATGTTTGACAAATGCCGTAAATGTACTCTCATAGTATGTTCAGGCTTCTTCTAATGTGTCAAACTTGATATAGTGACTAGAGTTTGGTAAGGACGTACCGCCAAACTTTGTAGCAAGTGCGGACCACGTCTCCTTTGCTAATTCGTAATCCCGGTACTTTTTCATGAGATCATTGTCCATGCTACTCAACAAAGTAATGCGAGCAGTGGAATTCTCTTCTTCCATATGTATAAGCCGCACGGTTCATCTATGTTGAGCCGTGACTCCTTCTAAGCTCTTCCATGGTTGTAGTAAGAGCTTCAAGAACCTCTTGTTCTTTCAAAACATATTGGATTTTCATGCTCCATATCTCATAATTGTCGCCGTTAAATTTTTCTCCTTTGTTAAGTTCTGCGACAATGTTTTTAGATGCAGATGCCATTTCTAAACAAAATACACGTTGTATAATACATGTTATTCAAGCTCGGAACATACATAATTAATTGCCATTCTAAAATTATATTTAGAAACAATAATAAAAATAAATCAAATAAATTCACATAAAATTTTAATAAAATAAATAAATAAAACTAATTCCATTATGTAAATAGAATTCAACATGTAAGAAATTAAAACAAACAAATTCCAAAAAAAAATTAAGTTATAGCCACATTCCTAAATTTGGGAAGGATCTGATAATCCTTATCCTAAGGTCTTTATCTAACTTAAATTAACCCTAGCAGGGAACTCCCAGTTTCTTGTGATGTCCTTACGAGTGGAGACTCCTATAGATGCACCAGCTGTCTTTTTGCACCCCAATTTATGTACCCTTGTATAGTTGTTGGTTAAATGTCTATAATTTTATTGTCATCTTTAAAGTTATGAACTCACGCTTGGTCAAACCATATCAAGGAGACCAACGAAATTAGGGTAACCAAGAGTCTCTCTTAGAACTTGGTATTTCGATCTCATTCCTTTAATCCCCCTATCCAGATAATTTTCTGAATCTTTTCATTCACATGAATGAAATGATTTACGAGTTGCACCAACTCATCCTCTGTGTCTCTTAAAATCAATGTGTGAGTTTGTGAGATTCTAATCATGTTCATAACCCTTTCCCTTGAGCGGGTGTTCTAACCCATTGACGTCTATAACGTAACATTTTTCTATAACAAAACAAAAAAACTATTATTTTATCAAATAAATGTTGACTATATTTGATAAATAATATATATACGTGTTTATGGTTTAATAACAAAATTTAGACTCATAACAACATACCAAGTATTCATTATTCCTTACAGCAAAAGAAAAAAAATTTAGAATCCTTCACGTGCGGCAGGATACTCACCGCGCGTGTCACGCACTCACACAAATTCGGGTCGGGTCGACCCACTTCACATTCAACCGGGTAATACTAACCCGAGTTTGGCCGTTGACCTCGTTGACTTTACGAGAGGGTGTTGATCGGGTTTGACTGACCCGTTTGGTCAACGGGTCAGGCGTTGACTGGTTTGACTGACCTGTTGACTTTAAGTGTTGGGTTTGACTCATTACGGTTTGACTAACCCGTTGGTCATATGGGTCGGGGTCCATGGGTCAACTTGACCCATTTTTATTTTGGTATGGGTTGGGCGGATAGGAATATATTGGGTTTGTGAATATAGTTAACACAAAAAAAAAATTAGCCCAGTGGTTAGGGAATTGGGCCAACCATGGAGACTTGGGTTCAAGTCGCACCACCATGCTGATTTGAAATTTTCAAAAAGAAGTAAAACAGGAAAAACGACATGTCATTCATAAGGTTGGTTCGAAAATGACATGTCGGTTCCTGTTTCAACCTCTGTCCGGGTCTGCAACTGGGTACCCGACCCGGAAATCACCCATACGAAACCCGAAACTTAAAGAGGATATCTAAGTCATTTTAACTCCATTTTTTATGATTCAAAAACCATTTTCTTCATAATTTCATAAGGAATTTAATGGTCTAATTTTATTTCAAAAAGACAATTTTTACGTACAAAATTTGAAAAAAATCAGAACTGCATTTGATAAACTAACAACATGCTTCAACATAACAGTATGAATTTAAAACAATATGAACCACGGCTCTGATACCAATGTTGGAAATAAAATAGAATAACTATATCCTAACATAATCCCAAGATCATAGTCACCATTGCCATCACATTTGTATGTAAATGAACTACAATGAATAATAAAGCATAAATACCTTTTCTTCTTATCTCTGAAGCAACAAAGTTAATCTGGAAGAAAACCAAGTGTATTTCTGCTTTCCAATTCTAGAGCGAGAAAGCGTATTTTTTCTTGCATATTTTTGAGTGACAGTGAGTACCCTTTCTAAAAAGAAAACCTTTCTTTTTATATGGAAGCGGTTCGTGAGAAACGCCTTGGCAGTTTCCACTTCTCACGTCTCTTCATCATGGGTGGACTTTATCTAAACAAGTTTTAAATAAGAGCAAACGGGAATTATCCAATAATCTGCCTCTTATTCTGATGGATAATTTGAGTTGACTCAACGACTCTGTTTTTTTTTATTCTGAAGGATTTGGAAAGTTGTAGTGGCTTTTCTATTTCTATAATATCACCCACCCATTTGACAAAACACACTGTTGCTGCAGATTGTAATTAAGGTGTTGTATTATCTTACAAATACAAGTCTAATAAACCCCAAAAGTTAGCCTGACGATAAGAAAGTTTGCTCTTTTCATTGACTTTGGGGTTTGAACCACCTTGGGGTTATCTATTATTTGTGGCTTATTTTGAAACATTCAGATTGGATGATGTTCAATAGGCATCATCTTCTATTGTACACGCAAGCTGGTCTGGACACCTTGATCATTAAAAAAAAAAAAAATTTATATAGTTATAACTTTCTTTTATATATAGATTATAACTTAATAGAGGTTTAATTATAAAATTATTGTTTGATTTATTATTTTATAATGCACGTTTTAGTAGTATATATTAGGATTTCAATGCAGTTTTAGTTTATTATTGCAGTTAGATAAGAAGAGAAATAAAATAATCAAAATGATGATAGTATAGAAAAACAAAGGTTTGTGCAAAGAAACCCAAAAATGCTTGAGAAGTTACAAATATTTTGACTTCAATAAGAATGTGTCTATGCTAGCAAGTTATTACATACTCGCAAGTTAAAAAAATGGTAACAAACTTTAAGAATTTAATTATTGTCCCAAACAAATTAAGAAAATTTTATTTCATTTTAAACATTTAATGTAACATAGCATATATTTTTGCAATATACAGATAAATATTATTATGTGGAGGCAACTTTCTTAGATGGGAATGTAAAACTTAATGCATTCATCGATGGCAAAAAATTAATAATATAATCATATTTCTATTCCTTAAAATTGCATAAAATAAACCCCAAAATCTGAAACTTGATGAATTTCTCCGTTTAAGAAAAGAGTAAACGTACCTGAATCCATGAGTAATCTCTTTATGGAATTGTGAAAAAAGGCAGATCTCTCCCTTTTATTCCTTTACTTTCTGTCAGTTGTTTCCTTTTGATGGAAAAAAGAAAATCATACATAGGAACGGAGAGAGGACCCTTTATATACAACAGTTTATTAACTCCCAAACGTAGTTACTTTATTAACTGCAGTAACATCTCCATCAAAGGTAAATGACCATCATGCCCCTTAACCAATTTAATTATTTCAAAAAACACTTAATACAAGGACCAACTATGTAAAATATAAAATATTCTAACATTCTCCCACTTGGTCCATGTCATACTAAATAAGTTTATATTTAAGAAATAATACATGAGTAATACTAGCCATACAAAGAGCAAATACAGCCCTTGAAATTCATGATTGCCTCTTTCTCTCTCTTTTTTTTCCTTCTTTCAAGGGCTAGATTTAACTATGTATGACTCTTGTATGCCTCGTTGTAAGGCTAGTATTACTCATAATACATATTGTGTACACAATAAAATTAGCCAAATGCCATATCTTAAAATGGTCAGCATATAAACATTATTGAGCAAAAACCCATAGGACATGACAGTTGTATGTCATTGAATCAACACAGTCCCTTTCCATGTATCACGTTACAAATTCTATACTCAAAACAATCTATAATGATTCTTAAGGGTAACAATAATGTCCTTATCAAGGGCAAATTTTGTCTCTTTATCATTCATGTATACCAAACCAATAATATAAAGAAACACACAACAAAATAATTTATATGAATCAGAAACAAGACATCAAGAGCTCAGAGTGTCTAAAAACATGAGGAGTGTAACATAAATCAAGAAATATAGACAAACACATATAAATTAGTCATGACAGGCAATAATACCCATCCTTCAATGTGCTTAGTATAGGTCTTTGGTGATAGCCCTTTAGTCAGCGGATCCGTTATCATAAAATTTGTGCTGATAGCTTAATAGTCATATCTATTTCCAAACTTCTTCTTTAACGGCAAATTTCAATTCCCTATGTTTAGCACCCTTGAATATTTTTCATTTAGAGAAGAAAACTATTGTGGCTTTATCACAATAAATTTTCAGTAGCTGGCAATACTATCGACAATCTCAAGCCCTAAAATAAAATTTGCAGCCATAATCCCTAAACTGTGGCCTCAAAGCATACCGCAAAATCAACCTCTATAGTGGAAGTAGCAATGACAGACTGCTTCACACTTTTCCATAAAATGCTCCTCCAACTAACAGATACATACCCAAATGTGGATTTCCTAGGGTCTACACAACCAACGAAATCTGAATCTGAATATAATTATTCAAGATAATTGGATTCCTATATGTAAGACATGATCTTTCGTCCCTTGTAAATATCTAAACTTCTTTGCAGCTCGCCAATGATCCATTTCAAGATTACTCTATATCTGCCCAACAAGCCAATCGCAAAACTAATATCTGATTTGGTACAGTGTGAGCATATAAGGAATATGCTCTATTTGCTTGCATTCTAATTCAATCTGTGGGCATTGCTTAAGGCTCAACTTATCACTTTCTGAATTGGATCTAGACTCACATAGCACTTATCCATGTTGTATCTCCCTAGAACTTGTTGATATAAGCTTTCTAAGACAATCCCAACAATCCTTTTGATCTATCACGAATAATTTCAATTCCAAGCCCATAGGATGCTTCACCCATATCCTTCATCTCAAAGTCTTAGAGAGAAACTTCCTGGTTTGCCAAGATTATTAATAGCAAGCAAGATGTCATCAACATACATAATTAGAATTATTAATGCGCTCCCACTGACCTTTAGATAATACACCAATCAACAATGTTTTCCTTAAATCAAAAGTGGTAACGATATTATAAAACTTGAGGGTACCACTGTGGAAGCTTGTTTCAGTCCATATATTTATCTCTTTAATTTACACACCATGTGTTCTTCCTTCAATTAGAAGATATCAGGTTGTTCCATGTAAACTTCTTCTAAATTCGCATTTAGAAAGGCAAGTTTCACATCCATTTGATGAAGCTCCAGATCATAATGGGCTACCATTGCCATAATAATTCTAAAAAAAGTCCTTTGAGGAAACTAGTGAAAAAGTCTCGTTTAATCAACATCATCTTTCTGAGTAAAACCTTTGACAACAAGTCTGGCCTGTACCGTTCAATATTGCCATTAGAGTTGCGCTTGGTCTTAAAGACCCCTTTACACCAACTGTTCTACAACCTTCGGCAATATTATTAGATCTCAACTTCATTGTATTCCATTGATTTTAACTCTTTTCATGGCACTAAACCACTTTGCAGAATTATCACTTTGAAGGGCTTCTGAAAAGAATATGGATCTACTTCCATTCCCAAGTCAAATTCGACTTGTAATATCCCACTTGAGGTACGTATTTTAGATTTGTCGTATTAGCTAAAAGTTTTGTTTCAACTTAAATGAGTTTGTATGTTGAGTGGTGAATTGTTGCCTTGAAATGGGTTGAGTTTTGGTGAAGTTGGAAATTTAAACTTCGCCGCGGGCGAAGAAGAAACTCACCGCGGCGAGGGGAGAAGTGGCATTACGGGTAGGTTCTGCCCTATTTCGCCGAGGCGACAAAAAATGCTTCGCCGCGGCGAAGAGCCTAAAACAAAGATTCTTGAGTTTTCTAGAGAATTCTTCTTTTGGGACACAATGACCATTCTACCCCTAATTAGTAGGAAAAGTGGGGAGCAAAATGAAAGAAAATTTAGTAGAGATTGTGTTTGAATAGGGGTGTAGTTGTAAAGATCAAAGGTATAGATGGAATTTCCAAGAAGGACAAGGGCAAAATGGGAAATGAAGCTTTATATATGAACTAAAAAGGTAAAGTGTAGAGAAAGCCTTTATCATCTTCATTCCACCGCCTCTTCATTTGCCCATATTCTCTCAATTTCTCCACCCAATCTTCCAAGAGTTCTAAGGGATTAAGAGGGTTTGAGTAAGATTTCATCTAAGCTTTCATAGGTAAGAATTCATGCTTTAGATGGGAGTTTCTTGTATTTATAGTGAGGTCTTATTGTGTTGTTGCTGTCCTGTGTGGTGTTTGAGTTGTAGAGAAGAGACAAGTCCACAAAGGGAAGGAAAGTGCTAAGGAAGCCATCTTTGCACAAGGTAAGTAAATCCAACCAACTTGAGTTTTAAACAAGCTTTTGTGTAGAAGTGATGCATGATCAGTATGTAGTATGATTAATGAGAAAATTGAATTGAGATGAGAAGCTATTTTGTAGTTGTTGATGTGATTCCATGTATGAGAATTGTTTAATGTGTATTGAGATTGGATTTTGAGATGAAGTTTGAGAGATGTTGTGTGAATTTTATGGGAGTGCTTTTCTTGACAGGGATTATGTGTATTTGAGGGAGTTTTTCCAATATTGGATGGCTAGAGAATGAAGTTTAGTAGTAATTTTCGTAGGGTGTTTATATGCACAAAGATGTTTGAGGAAATGCCTAAGTGAAATCTCCTGTCACTGCCGTAACTTTCTAAGTAATTTTTGAGTATCTTACGGTTAGAACTGGGCTGAGACCAAAACAGAGAAGTTGTAGCCCTGTTTCTAAGCTTTGAAACGAGACCAGAACCGTAGTATCCGAGGTGTAAGCATAAGTTATGGCCGTTTTAGTGTGAATGGTGCAGAATGACTGTTTTGAGGAAACTTGTAATTGGCATTTCATAGGGCATTAGGGAGCATGGATAGCTCTACACCTTTGTTTATACACTTGAGAGTAGTTGAGATTGTATAGAATGTGAGTATAAGTTCTTCAAGAGTTAAGAGAATAGAGTAGGTGTGCGATGGGGAACCCGTGAGTAATGGGTAGAGTATTCCGCATGTACGCCGCATTGAAGCGCGGCATGAGTATCAGTAGAGAAGTGTGGTAGCCCGTGAGAGTGCATGCGGATGAGGGCTATACCCGAGTACCGAGAGAGAGAGATATATACTCACATGGCCAAGGGTTCCGAATCCATGCATAACCGAGTCTGATCGGCTAGAGTGAAAGAGGTCACGTAGAGCGGAGTGAGTCCCGGCCGTGGCCCCGGTGAGAGGGGTCGTGATTTATGAAAGAGTTATGAGAAAAGAGTTTCTAGAGAAAGAGAAAGAGGAAAAGAAAGACGTACCCAAAGAGATATTGAACGGGGAGTTGTAAGGAAAGACTTAGAGATAGAGAGTTACGGGGCTAGCATGAGTAGAGGATTTATTACTGAGCATTTGTAGTGCTCACACCGTTGTTTCCTATGTTTTGCAGGACCTAGGTGGAGGACACTGTCGGATGGATGTCGGCGTGCGAGGAGGAGTGGTTCCACTGTCCTGATGTTTTTAATGATTTGTTTATGTTATACATGTGGTATAAATGTATATGTTTGTAAGAATATGTTATATGTTTAATAAAAGAAAAAATTGGGCCCAATTTCTTTATGGTATTTTATATGTATTTCATTATAAACTTGAGTAGTAGTGGCTATTACATGACTGTTGAAGATAAAACACATAATCATTAGTAATGGCAGATCTTCTTTGTCTTTGAGATCTTCTTAATGTCCTTTTTATTGTTCATTTACTACTTCATGTGGCTCATCCATTACAGGTTCATTGACTGCTACATTATTAGGAAGCATTGCTCAATTATTTGTTATCTTGATTGTTATTAGAATGTCTGACAACTACAGGAACCATAACCTCAGTAGAAGGCATGGGCATAGGGACATGTACCAAAAAAGCCGAGTAGATTCCATTGCAAAGTAAAGTAATGTATTAATGACACCGAAAGTACCACCCAGTTTAATAGAAATTTAAGCCAGTGTTTAAGGAGGAAAGCTTCATGAGGCAACACCATATTAGTTTTTCGAGTGCTGGTAATGATGTTGCAACTACTATTTTGCCAGCTTTAAGTGGGAAGTTTGACATGTTAAAATGAGGGAACTTATCGCCATGGGTGGCTGCATGGCATCCATTTACAATTGTGGAGGAAGAGGGCTTGAACAATATGATGAAGTTTTGGATTCCTGAATGGACTTCAGTTTCCCGTCATACTTGTAAAAAGATTGTATGAAGGTATATGAAAGAGAAAGGCCAAATTGAAGAATGTGACAAAAGTCAGTTTGACTATAGACTTATGGAATTCAGGAAATCAAAAGATGGAGTATATGGTGTTGACTGGGATTGGATAGATAGTACAGGAGGCTGAATAGACATATCCTCAACTTTGTTCATCTACCTCCTCCCGGACTGGTATTGAGATTGCGGACGACATTTTAAGTGCCTAATGGGATGGGGAATTGAAAGTAAGGTATATACTATTCTGTGGATTATGCTTAGTTAGATGTTGCGATTAAGGCTTTGAAGGAAATTTGAAGTTTTGGAGAAACTCCTTTGTGGAGGGAAACTGTTCATGTAAGATGTGTGCACACATCTTGAACCTGATTGTTTAAGATGGACTTTATCAAATAGGCACATCATTGATGACATCCAGAGAGTGTGTTCTATATCAACAGTTCAGAAAGTAGGCTTAAGGTATTTATGAGATTATCCAACAACTTAAATTGCCGTATTGGAAACTTATTCTCCATTGTAAAACAAGGTGGAATTATGCCTATGAAATGTTGCAACAACAATTAAGTTCAAAAAGGTATTTCAAGATTGAAGAGAGGGATACAAGTATCATAATAATCCGAGTGACGAGGATTGGGGAGAAAGTCTACAACATTTTAAAAGTATCAGTGGTTCAACCAAACTCATTTCAGGAAGTGATTATCAAACGTCTAATTTATTCTTGAAAGAGGTGTGTGTAGTGAAATGTATGCTGGATGGTAAAAGTGAATCTGAAGATGATTTATTAGAGTAATGGTTAGGAAAGTGAAAGAGAAATTCAATAAATATGGGGGGAATGTAATGTGTTGATGTCTGTGGCTGCTATATTAGATCCTCGGTTGAAAAGAGGGGTTATTCAGTGGGCATTCCCTAAGATGATTCTGAGGCAGTGGCGCGGGCAAATATGATGACTGTCGGGATGCATTGTATGATTTATATGAGAGTATGTTTAGCTAATCAAGGTATGACTATCGTCTGTGCTTTACATCAGAAGGGGATGGACATGGAGCCATTGGTGAGGTGGCTACGATCGAGGGAGCCCAGGCCTTGATGATTTTAGCAGTTTTCTAGATGTGGTTGAAACTGTGAGCCTAGTAAGTTTGAGTTGGACTGTTATTTGGAGGAGGGATGGCATAAGTGTGTGGGGGATCATGACTCATTCGATGCCTTACAGTGGTGGAAGGTGTTGTAGATTTTCAAAAGTGTACGAAATCGTGCAAGTAATAAGTTTAAAATTACGGATATCGAAGTCAAGGAATTACTATTATCAATTACTAATTAAACTATCCTATCACAATTTGATCAATCCAATTTTATCAAGAAAAACCTAAATTAAATTAACAATTAAATTAAAAAGAAAACTGAAAAGAGAACAATTAAAATAAATCTTTGGGTAAAAACAAGAGACTAGACCTAGGGCATATTTCACACCAACTCTTATTCATATGTAATCGATCTCTATGCTAATTTTGTTAAGCTCTTCTACAGGTCAAACTCCCTAAATTTCCAATAATTTCTCTGAACAATTATCAAATTAACCCTAATTACTAACCGAATTATCTCTAATCAGATTTAAGCATTGGAGATCATTACGCTTATGGAGTTTACCAAAATCTCACAAGTCGCGGTAACCTATCTCTAGCGTCGCTCAACCTACGGTTTTACTATCGTAGACCAACTAAGTATCATCTCTTGATCTCAACTAGTCCATTAGTTCATTCAATCTTGGGCCTTAAGAATCAAAAGCATTAGGAATAATAGTAAAACTAGGAAGATTCTTAAAAAAATTAACAATCAAAGATCAATACATAATCAAGAGATTGGCTACATCTTAGCCCTAGAGAATAAATTTAGTTCATAATAACATGAAAGAAACAATCATATTTATTAAAACATATCATGAGTTTATAAGAAAAGAACAAGGAAAACTTCTCTATATTGTGAATCAAAGCTCCAGAATTTACATTACTTCTTTCTCTGCAGATTTTTCTTCCTTCTTCTCACCAAAGAATCCTCAATAATGTAAAAAGACTCTATTTATATCCCACAAAGGTTAGGGTTTGTTTTTTCCTTAATTCTATTTGATTTAGAACCCTTAACCCTATTCTCCTACCTAAAAAGGGATAACAAGTTAGTAACTTCCGTGACTGTGCCACAACACTGTGCTATGGCACAATAGTACTGGAAAAAGTGTGCCGCGGCACAGTAGCTACTACCCTTCCTTTCTCATTCCAATGTTCTTCAGAGATGGTGATTTTTGAACTGATAAGAGTGAAATTTGGAAAAGTTTAAACATATGAAATGTAGCCCTTGAATCAGCTTCCAACGGTCTAAGAATTGTCTAATCCGAGTTCTATAGCTTAAGATATTCTCAAAATACGAGCATGCTCAAGCTGGAACTAATTAGAATCTTCTCTTATTTCAACTTCCATAACTTCTTCAATTCAACTTGATTCTTGATCCGTTGTTTCCACTCGTCACTCATTCTGTTGCCAACATGATTCTTATCCGAGCAAAACATTTAAGCACCAGTAACCTGAAAAACACTCAAAAACACGTGATTCCGTAAAAGGCAATTATGAAAATACTAAGCAATTTTACCAAATTAAGCCTAATTTCCCACAATTAATCTCGAAAAACCAAACTAAATGTGTATTTTCAAGGTCTTATCAGAAGGCAAATTCCACAAGTACCCTATTTTCTACAATGGCTTGTGAGTACTAGCCATCCCGATCACTACGGTTGTCAGGTCAGCAAGTCAGTGTTGGGAGTAGGGTATTGATAGCTACCGAGCTTCTTTGTCACCAGCTACGGTGGAGATGTTGTTATGTGGATGTGACTGGTGTGCGCACTTTGAATGGAGTGAAGAAAGGGTGCAAAGTAAGTTCCATTGATTATATTTTGTTTAATTTAATATTTAAAATTTCTTATTCTAACCTACAGTTTTATTTTTATTCTTTTTCATTTAGAAAGAGGAGGATAACTGGAGATTCAACTTCCTATCTTGTCATGTGATGGGAGTCAGCAATATGGTTGATTCACCGTGAATTATTGGCTGTGGCAATAGGATTCTGCAGGTCTATATTTATTAGTTTCCTATTCAGGTTTGCATTTCATCTTTACAGTTTACATAAAATGACAATTGTACTTAATGTGTTTCACATTAATTTGTTTATAGGAGGGAGTAGGCTACAATGGACATACAACCAACTACTTTTGAGGATTTCAATTATTCGACAATTTATATATTTATTTTGCTGTTATATATATTTTTTATGGTGGGGATGTCATTTGATGATAGTTATGCTAACCCCCCATTTTATTTTGATGAAAACTTAATTAAGCCAAGTGAACTAAACAAAAAAACCTTTAGTTCACTTAACTAATTTGTAATACATACAGTATGTTGAATGATAAATTGATAGCAGTAGAGCATTTCATTTAATGTTTATTTTAAGTAGGTTTAATTTTTTGGTGATGTATGAGGATATGAGAAGAAAAAAATTGCAATCTACCAGCCACTGCCTAGGAAATTTTAAAAAAAAAAAAAAATTGATTTTTTTGGAGCTGGCTTGCGAGCCGGCTCTAAATACCCTTAAATCCATTACGAGCTGAGTTGAGCCATAAAATCTAAGGCTCATGTAATAGCCGCTTTCTACTCAAATACTCATAAACATGTACATATAAAAATACTAAAATAGCATAAAAAGGTAGGGTCCAAATTTTTTTTATTAAATATACATTCTTTAAATACAAAAAGTTGTATCATGTACAAAACATCAAAACAGGGTGGACAGTGTAGCCATTTCCCTTCGCTTGCCGACGCCATCCGACGTGTCCTCACCTAGATCCTGCAAAACATGAAAAACAACGGGGTGAGCACAACTAATGCTCAGTAAGTAAATCATCTACACATCTATCCCCGTAACTATCTCTCTCAATTCTTTCCTTACAATTCTCATTTACTCTCTCTCACATAACTCTTTTTACTAACTCTCTAGTAGTCACCGCCTCATCTTAGGAGGCCAGGCAGGACTCGCTCCCACTCTACGTGACTTCTACTCATTTTAGCCGATCGGACTCGGTTATGGATGGATTCGAAACCCTGGCCATGTGAATATATAATCTCTCTGCGGTACTCTCGGGTATAGCCCTCATCGCATGCACCTCAGGGCTACACCACTTTTCTCTCTCCATACTCATGCCGCT